>NC_135566.1:1782500-1925000 GCF_964340395.1 Glandiceps talaboti
ACATTTAGTCTGTATTTCCTCACTGTGTTAATATTACTGAGTGTATAAATTCAGTGGTATACCATACATGTACTAAGAAATATACACTGAAGTTGAATATTTTGTATAAACTCGGACATCTCAAATAGTGCATATCATTTTAGTTACCATGGAAACATGAATGTTCAAATCTTTATTAACTTTGAGTAATTTATGCTCATCTGTATAATCAACATGAATACATCTGTGCAGATTCCTGTAAGTTCATGCAAATTTTCACAAGTTCTGCAAATTCAGGCGTATTTTATTTCAGTTCGACATAGAATCTACTTTCCTATGCAAATTAGTCTGCCATTTTGTTTTTGGTACCAAGTGTTCATTTGATGCTAAGAGTCAGCTGACTGTCATGTGATCAAATACAAATGCTGCTACATTCCTCTTGCTCTGCTAAGGGTGTGTGTGATTGATGACAGTGACAGCAGGTGGCTTGCTTGCTTACAACCAATCAGCTACATTCGCATCACAGATGTACATTTTCTAAAAATGCAAATTTTCTGTTAACAGGGTAATGTGCAAAGATTATTAGCCATGACATTAATGACAGTGACACAGTAATCATGGATTTTTATCTACCTAAAAGTCAATACATTTAATTTTTCGTCAAGGCTAACTTCAAAGTTCCACGTACACATTGTATTTAGTCGAGTGCCTCAGCTCTGTCTATATAGCTAGATACTCTTTGACCTTTGACCTGTCTAATAATTAGGGTATATCTGTAGAAATAGACATTCACTGTAAAACAATATTTTCAGGTAATCTACACAACTGTATCGGTCTTTTCAATGTCATTTCCTGATTGGCTCATAAACAGGTATATAGAAGTGTGTCAGCCAATCAGCATGAGTCTTACATAATGTAAAATGTTACTTGTGTGTATAAAACACATTTTCAGCTTTGCTTTGTGATGTGAAAGCATTTCCTGAGTGTGTAGACATAATGACTGTATTTATATATAGTAACAGATGGACTTTTTCTCAACATCCTGTTCTTGTTTGCTTTAAGGATGTATAGCCATGGTTCCTAGCCATGTTATCCACTATTTCATAATCTAGACTTGTACAAATGCAAATTCTAACCATCGTACTGGTTCATTGAGCAAAAAACAGAAGATTTGAACATGTTGAAATAATTGTGATGGTTAGAATGTTTATTGAGACTTGTAAGTCATTAAAATAGCTAGGTTAACTTGCAAAAGTCACATCAGAGTTCTCAGTACATGTAGCACACTATATCAGCCGATACAATGATTTATCAAGGGATTACTGCCACTAGAGGGCACCCTATCACACGATGGCTTACTACTCACTACTGCATGATATCATCACCAGAGGGTGCTGTATTACATCGGTGGATTGATTTCCACCTATCTCCCTGACATTTCAAAATGATGTGGATTATATAAACATTAATCTAAAACTGTGCATTTGAAGATTATGAAAGTAATAGTAATCCTGGCTAGGAAATTGGCATAATTAAATAGTGTGATGGCCAACATGATATGATTATATATCTCTATACAGTGTGTATGTACCACAGTGTAAATCAGTGAATTTGGAATTACGGTAGAATATGAGTCACATTAATCATGGCAATAGTTATGCCAAACATTTTGTGTCACAACTAGTTACCTCCCCCCCCCCCCTCCCTCCCCCTTCACTGTACAACAATGATCCAACAAGAGGAAAACAAATACCAATTTGATTAAATCCTAGGTATGGAAGTCATAGCTTCCATTTAAATAATGTAGTGTAATCTTTCATTTTCAGATATTTAATGCAATAACAGAATTGGTCATTGAAAAGAAGAAACAAAGAGTATACCGTGACAAAGAGAATGAGGGCACAGTTAAAGTCAAACGGCAAAGCCACAAGAGTAAGAAAAAATGCTGCTAGAAATAAAGTCATCATTTGCATTCCACTTTTTGATTTATTCATATATGATTTGAGAAATTGCAGCTAATTGGTCAATTTAATCATATACTTTGAGAAACTGCAGCTAATTGGTCAATTTAATCATATGATTTGAGAAACTGCAGCTAATTTGTCAATTTATTTGATTTGAGAGACTGCATCTTATTGGTCAATTTAATCATGTGACAACATTTGATCAGTTAGTATAATGAACTGAAAAGATTTGTATACTTCATGGAGCCAAATTATTTGTACTACATACTATCTTCAATTATGAAAAAATATAACCCTAAGCTTTGAAAAAATAAAAATGAAATTCTTGAAAGTTCTACTCCCTGGAATCAGAAGTAATAGTGCATGTGACTAAAACTATGGAAAATGTTTGTGTTGGTTCTTGAGTTGCAACCATTAAATAAATCATCTTGTCTTTAATAGACAACGTTACACTTGAAATGTTTGAACGGAGTATTTACCATAATATTAATTTCACTTCATCATTTTATTGCTTGATTCTCAGCTTTTACAAAGCTTGGATGTATTGAGAATCAGATAGGGAGGGTTAGATAGAGAGGGGACTGGAGTGTGATGAGGTGGAGGGGTAGACTTCCAAGTATACATCTCAAAGATTGTAACAATTCGTAGGTCTGTAGATAAGACAGATGGTGACATTTGGAAACCACAGTACATATTCAGTTTTTAGTTGACCTCACATTCAGGTAGTAATTGTTTGACAGAATTTTACATGTAAAAGTTGCATTTTTTAGTTAGATTAGTTTATACGCACTTTCAAATAAAATTCACCAATACTTTGTTATTTTGATTTATTGCATTTGTACAGATTATTTGTAAAAAAACACACCAAAAAACTGAAATTTATTTTGATGTTTTGTTTTATTTTGTTTGCATTGGCAGTTATCTTAAGATTATGAATATTTCCATCTTTTATAACATGGTGGAATTTAACACATGTCTGCGCCCCCCCCTCCCCCCCAAAAAACACAAAAAAACAAAAACAAAACAACAACAGTTTTTCCCATCGGAATGACCTGTTTCACCAATGAAGTGTTGGGTCATTCTATTAAGTTGATTGGGGTGGGTCAAAGTTGTACACTTCATAGATCTTCCAAATATTTTTCATTATGTAGTTAATTATAATATTTTTCAAGATTTTTGACTGATAAATGCAGTAAAGTATGACAATAATAAATATTATAAATGCATAAATTTTACTTTGGAAATATCAAACTATAATCCTACTATGATGTGACAGTATACATTTATTGATTCATATTTATGTATATCATATGCATGTACCTTTGCTGTTGGAACAAGATAAAAACTTCAAACATAGGGTATTTTTTGTTAGTTGTACTATTTCATTTTTGTCGTAAACTACACTGGCTCCGTATTTTCATAAAATTAGAACAACATGTATCCAGACTCTGTAAGGGCCTGAAAAGAAGCAAACATTTTCTACAATATTCGCAAAACATTGTCAAGTATGACATTTCAGTTTCCACCAGTTATTTGGCAAAATAAATGATTTAATTATTTGATAACAAGTCCTGATCAAGGGTTTACTTCTTCATTGTGTTCTTGTTCAGTGACACCATTTTGCTTCCATCTTTGATTTTAAAATGTCAGTCAGTTAACGTGATAAAATATATAATCTATGATAAACATGAATTGATACTTTGAATGTTTGCGTCTTGGAAGATATTAACAAAGAGTTTTTAAATATGTGTATGTCTTATAAGAAGTGAGAAATGGTGTGTGAAACCAAGTGATTATGTCATTTGGTGGTTTGAAATGATATTCAGATACAAATAGAAGAAAATTTGGACTAGTTTAACCAAATAGCAGTCTGTGAATTGGCATGGCAACCGAGGAATGTCGGTGAGCTGAGTTGTTGTTTTATGAAAAGTTGTATTCATGCCAGACTTTGTAGAATGAAATTCTCCAATCCATTACACAGCCACTGAGAAGACGCCAGATATCCTGTATGTAGGGCTCCCTTGTAGTGTAGGAATTGTCAATCTAATATGGCCACCTAGCAGTATGGGGAAAAGTAGATGAGACTAAAACCAAGAAACTTGACTCGGGCATTTGACTCCTTAGCTCTGTGATCATTGTGACTTGCACAGGTCACTGTTTCATTCATAAATATCTGACCAAACCGTGATTTACACTGTAACATAGTGTAATGGTCCAAATGAGTCAGTGCATACTTCAGTTGTCATAGCTGGGCTGATTACATGAGATTGTGCAAGGTTTCGAAATTCACTGGAAAGAAACATTTTTTTTGAAAAATAGTGAATCTGTTGTTAAAGCAATAATAAAAGGTGTTCCTAAATATAGTCCTAAGGAGCTATACCCCAAGTGCTAACTATGTGATAAAATAGTTATCAACATTTGTGAAACTTGATAGCTAGCTAGCTAGCTTAGATATATTGTAGCAATGGTTCAATTTGATGTGTAGATAAACAAGGCTTAGTAAGTCCTACCGGTATTCACAACTTTGGAATTAAAACAAATTTCATTTATGTATAAAATTAGTGTTTGTTATTTATGTTTGTGTTTGATACATTTGTGTGTGTGTGTGTGTGTGTGTGTGTGTGTGTGTGTGTGACATACACATAATTTGTACATACATACATACATACATACATACATACATACATACATACATACATACATACATACATACATACATACATACATGCGAGGGAGCCAAGTGGGAATGATTATGGAAAGGGGTTCCCCCTCTTACTCCTGGAGATTTTTTTAAAGTGTTTTCTGGTGTCATTGTTGAAATGGTAACAATACCCAGTAAAAACTTGAGTGCTATCTGGTGTTATTTTAACATTTTGAGGTAGTAACAATACTCAGTAAAATTGTGAATCAAAGGGATGGTATGAGGGAACAGTGTGGGATGGGGAGTGGGTACGGGAGGGCGAGGAGTGTCGTCGTCGTTCCCCCCCCCCCCCCATCCCTAGAAATTTTTGAAATTCAAGGACTAAACAAGTGCTATATCTGGTGTTGTTGTAACATTTGATCATTTTGAAAAATTACAGCATTCAAGGTACTATCCAGTATTGATAGTAATTTGATTTGATGATAGTATTTCGTTTTGTTTTGGCATTTACATTTGACCTTATATTTATCCTTGTTTTTCTAAGGCTAGAGTAACGTTTACTTCTGAGCCAATAATGATGTATGTATGTATGTTCAAGCAACAAATATTCTCTCTTGTTTGGGACGATTTTCGTGTATAATTTTGAAAAACAATTTGAAATATGAAAGATTCACAATTGATAAATAGTTTACAATCAACTTGCTTATATCGGTGTTTTTTAAAAATAATGCAAGATCCAGATAATTATGTTTCATATTTAACATATTGTTATAAGTGTATCATCACATCTTATTCTACATAGTGGTCAACACTTACACATCTTTTTCAATGCTAGGTTTTCGCACCTAGCACATTTTCAGCATTACATAACTGGAAGGCCTTTATGCAAAGTTTGAGACATTTGCTTTAAGTGGCCATATGGATGAGGATTGGGTATTTATTTTGGATTTTTAATTTACAAAGCAATTTTATCATTGCTACTTGAAAAATCAATGTGAAACAACATTGACTAAATCTATGTTTGTAACTCAATACATTGCAATAAGCTAAAGAATGTGTAAAAAGTTTGTTATTTTACGTACAGCAACAAACATTTTGCACATTTATTATGCTTTTTTAATTTAGTGAGTTACAAACAAGGATTTGGAATATGTTGTTTCACATTGACTTTTCAAGTAGGAAACCTTATAAAATTGTTTGATAAATCAAAACTCAAAAATAAATACCCAATCCTCATCCATATACCAGAGATATGGTTGGATTGGCTGGAACACACAAACTGCTAGTTGGGGTATATGCCTCGGATATTAAACATTACCATATCATCTTTGGGCCAGGTTGGCATGTATGTCAAAACTAGAACTGCTTGTTGAGGTTGTGGGCTACATGAAATAATTAGACAGTGACAATTATTGATTGCAAACGACACACTTTATTTTGATTGTACACATTCCATTATTTCATTCATACCATTGCACATTATCATATAAGGCATCATTGACATTGTACACAAACGTACAATTAATTCATTAATTAATTCAAATGAAAAACAACAAATTTCAGTCATCACAACGGGAAGGAAAATTTGATATGAATTATTTGGGAATAAAGTAACTGAAAACAGCTGGGGGCGGGGGGCTCAGTACTTTTTGTTTGCTATCTGTTGCATAACATTCATGTATTTACAGGTACCTAATACTCAGAAATTTTACCAGATAATGAAATATGGCAAAGAATTAAATATGAAAGCATATAACAGAATAAGTTATACTCTTAACTTAACCCTGTTGATGAAAAGACAAACAATAGTTTTGACTGTATTCAGAAGCAGATAAATCTAAGAAACTTGGATTTGTTTATCATTTTTATAAGATATAGAAGCAGTGTATATAATATACAGCTATCAAGTTCTGTCACCATCATCATTACATTTTTTTGCCCAAATTATCATTATTATTATTTTTGTACATGTTTTACCAAGCATCTATATAGCTTTATTCTACAGTCCGTGTCTTTTGTTTTATTCTATATTACATACAAATTGAAATTTTACAAGAAACTTAACAAACAGAACTCCAGAGAAACTTAAAAAAATACCCAATTATTTATTAAAGCATTTCAAATGTCCTTCACTGACTGTCTAGTCATATTTTTGGTCAAAAAATCCCATTTTACAGTTCTAAGGTCTGTTAAATCATCACTACTGTAACAATATTAAAGTTAGATTTATATGTTATCACATACAGTGCTCATTGGGAATCAACTGGTTTGCAAAGTGTTAAAGCTACCCACTCCATCCACACCTCATCCCATCCTATCCCCCCATCCCAATGGACAATAACAATAATAATAATAAGATTATAATAAACTTTATTTAGACTCAACAGCCTCATAGGTAAACCCCCCCCCCCCCCCCCCCCCCCCGGTCGAAATGCAAATATCCAAAGCAAATACCTTTATCTATAAAATTTTGTAGTACAAACTAAATATGAGAGTGGAGTGAAATGTCTATTTGAGTTTTCAAAGTAATGTAGCTAGTCTTTTAAAACATGCAATAAATCATTAAAATCTAACCAAACAAACGTTTAACATTTTCAATAAATATCGCCCTCTAGTGGTAGGACATTGTCTGCAACACTGAACCCTTATCAATACAATTACAAGAATTAAATACATAATTTTCTTACTATGATTTTTGATTGCAATGCTCACCTGCTACATAAAGCCACACTAGCTTCATTTGGAAGGTTTTTAAAAATAATGTTTTGTTAGGTACAATAACTTACTCGTAATATTGTACATCAAGAACAGATTGCATCACACACAGATTTTGTAGCAGATACAGATAACAGATACAACATTTTTTTATAAGTAACTGACCAATTTGTAGTGAATACATCTTTGGTTACTTGATGGAAAAAAGTCCCACTTGCAGCTAGTGCAGGTTTAAACATAGTAATACAGTAGATCTTATATAATTTACTGAAGACAGAGCTGATAATAACAAAGTATCCCTCCACCCCACCCACCCCACCAAACCCACACACACTGTCCTTGCAATGTATTCCTCTTTGTACGTATTAATTGAAAACTGCAATTATGTCATAACGCAAATGACAATCAAAATTTATGAAACAATAACAAGCCATACTAACAAAACATTCAAGAGCACTTTCTGTCACAAAATCGCACAACAATATCAATCAACTTTGTCAATCAACTGTAAAGTTGAATAAACACAGTTTTTACATATCTGTTTTGTTAATTTAATATCAACCCTGTTACAATTTTGTTCTTTTTTTCTTTATTTTTTTTTCTTCAAATTTCTTTTAAATTGCTACCATTGTAACATTTCTTCTGCTTGCAACTGTTATCTGAATAAAAATGTTGCAAACAGTAGTAGTACATATTTGAATTCAGTGCACAACTTAAAGTCCAATATTTCATTTTACAAATTTAAAGATACTGCTCATAATAATAAAACAACCAAGTAAGTTTATTAATCATATCGGAGTAAAACTTAACACCAAACTCTATTTCAGACTCTGCTAACTAACTCTATTACACATTTATAAATCAAGAAAAACTTACATTTATCCAACAAACTCAAACACATAGTTTCATTTTAAAAAATAAGATTGTGTTTGTAAAATTCAAAATATTAAAATCCCAATCAATTAAAATGCCCTTGCCACAAATAATGACTAAAATCTAAAGTCAGTAAATTACACCAAGCAGTAGATAAACCGTTAATTGAAAGTATTTAAAGATTTGTTATAACTTGTAAGAAATAATCATTTCAATACAGGATAAAGCAATTATGATAATAATTTTTAAGAACTTGTACTGTATTTATATCTGTCGACCAGTGTTCAAAATCTCAAAATCACACATTGTAATACCATCATGTGACATATTTGGTGACTGTAGGTGATAATGAAACTGAAATATTAAGTTGACATTTCTGTCATAACACTGTGCATACATGTATGTTACATGTAAAAATGACACAACATATCAAAGTTGGATTCACATGCTATGTTAAACTTTATGCATACATAATATTAAACATGATACATGCCTACCATGGTCAACATGATACATATATGTTACACATGATTGCTGCATACATACTATGTTGAAAATGACCCATTTCAAGTCTCTGTTGCACATGATTGCTGCATACATACTATGTTGAACATGACCTCTTTCAAGTCAGAGGACATTCACTTAAACTGTATAAAGCAAAGAACAGATTACAAGGGAGACAGAACTTCTTCAGTCAACGCGTTGTCACTCAATGGAACAATTTACCGGACTATGTTGTGACATCCTCAACCACCAACTTATTTAAATCGAACTTGGACAGTTACCTGAGTAACAGACATGGGGTTTATCAAGCATAGCTTGTTCTTACCCATTAATTCAAATTCAAATTCAAATTCAAATTCAAGTCTCTGTTAATATTACACATGATCACTGCATACATACATACTATGTTGAACATGACCCATTTTAAGTCTCTGTAGCACATGATTGCTGCATAATACTATGTTGAACATGACCAATTTCAAGTCTGTTGCACGCGATCGCTGCATACATACTATGTTGAACATGACCCATTTCAAGTCTGTTAATGTTAAACGTGATCACTGCATACATACAATGTTGAACATGACCCATTTCAAGTCTCATTAACCTCAACCCATCAAATTTACAAAAGTTTATGTCCACATGATACTATGTTAAACATGAACCCTTTCAAGCCATGTCAGCCTCAACATGAAGGAATACATTACAACATATATCTCCATATGATGTCTTATACATACTATGTTACATATGATGTCCACATATCTGAATGCACTACAAATTTCCCTAAGTTGTCCACCAGGCAGACATATTTCTCAATACACTGTGAATAACATTGTATAATTTCTGAGGTATTACCTGATTCCTTGTATTTGTGCACCAAAAGTATAACATATGGAAAAGGAATCGACTAAGGACGGCGGGTTCGTTGTAAATATGACCATACTATGTTGTGTAAAGCTGACCCCAAACACGATATAGCTAGAAATCAAGGAAGAGGCTGTTTTGTGGTTTCTTCAAAACAAATGGTATCTATAATGCAACACTACTTCAGCCTGACAATGCATTTCTTTACAAACTATTAGTCTTATTCAAGCCCTGGCTCAGTGATAAAAATAAAGTGCAATTGGTCTAACTGTAGTTGGAGTCATCTAGTACCCTATTACAAACTTGTTCATTGATAGATTTTCAACTTACATTTTTATGATTATGTATACTTGGAGGTACATACATATTAATTACTAAGTACATGTAAGATGTGATATTTTTCAATCCTGCATTCAACTCAACTGGTGTTATAGTAGTATTTCTAAATTTCCCATCAACAATTGCAAACAAGCCATTGTTCTTATGACAAATCCATGGCAACAAAATCACGCTATTTGTACAAAAAACTATACATTATACAGTCATGTTTGTTTTGTGGTTAATTAAATCCTCCTTCTACCAAGGGTGGATTTGTTTGTACACAAAAAAAACTACACATTAGGAAAAAAACAAGATTTTACAAGTGATTTTTTCAACACATTCGATGAACAACTTGCTAAACAGGTGGCTATATTTCATTCATTTACATTTACAATGGTTGCTCTTTTTCAGTAGTTTAAGGGGTTCTATATATTTTTCAGTAGTTTAAGGGGTTCTATATATTTCAGTGGATTTAGCATTGAGAGGATAGCTTTTTGTTTTTTTATTTATTTTCTCAGTGGATTATACAATGGGCTAATACTGGTTTACCCAATCATTAAAATGGTGGGTTTTTCAACAGAGGTACAAGAGATGCAACTATTTTATGTTAGATTTTTAAATTATTTTGCCAGGACCATCTGATAGAGAGACAATGCTACATGACTCTATACATGTTCAGGTTTTCCCTTGAATGTGCATCAAAGTCTAAACAATTATCAACTATTTCTTACACTGCATTTACTACACAGCCACACGGTAAGAATATTTTCCTGAACTCCTGTACTGTAAGTTGTGAAAGCTTTTAGCTGAACGCAATCATTAATTTCACATAGTTGGCTAGCTTTCTTGGTAATTTGTCTCTCATCATATAGTAGTGCTACTATTCTGCCTTGGTGTGACAAGCTGTTACAGCATTTTGTTGTTTCTACAACATACTATGTACTTCTGGTTCTTACAAGCTTTATGAGTTGAATCTTAGAATTCAGGTATGTCTGTCTGTCTGTCTGGTTGTCTGTCTGTCTGTCTGTCTGTCTGTCTGGTTGTCTGTCTCTCAGAAAACAATGCATACAATGTTGTTGTGAACTGTAATCAGCAACTTGCATGTTGCATAATGAAAACTTCTTTCAAATCACCCCTATGACCATAAAATGGACAGACCCACTTTACGGAAACTAATACAGGGACAATGCCAAGATACAGAGTATGAAGGGATGACAGGGCTCCTCTGTGATGATAACACTTTATAGAATTACCAGTTGTGGTTTCAGGTACTGCTACTACCTCTGTTTCCATGGAGATGGAAGCCATCCCGTAAATAGCTACCGTCAACATGTGGAACATTTTCCTGTCCTCTAAGGAATCTTTCCAGCTTATCAACACAGGCTTCCTGGTAATCATGAATCCACCTGGAATGAAAAGAAGGAAAATGTAGTAAAGAATACCATATTACTTTATAACATACCTGTATGCAAATGATCTAACTAGCATTCCATGTACATGAAATCATGTGAATATTGTATGTTGTATTATCCTTAATTATCACATTCATCAGGTTGGTGATTAAACAGTAATAATATGATCTTGCACTACAACCAAGAGTTCTAATTACTTGCAAGTCATGTTTGGCTTATTCAGGTGTTAGTGGTAGAGAGTCGACAGCAAACAGACAGATTATATTTTATGTGTTCAAATCCTCAGTGAGTGAGTAGCGCGCATCTGTATCTGCATTCTGCATGCTGACTATTAGATTGTATGTCATAGGTTATGTATTTGCACCCAATTTGTATTTAAATAACACATATTTTTTCAGAATCTGCGTCTGAATACAGATTACATTTGTAGTTGTAATGTAGCCATTATAAAAGCTGTTACAGTACTTGGTATGCAGATAACTGGATAAAAATAATTTTACTATTTCAAAATAACTTCATTTTTTTCAGGGTTAAAATCTAGATTTAAATGTCAGGGTCATCCCTGGTATCTTACACATGGAAACTTGACCTTGCTGACTTGTGAGGTGACCTTGCTGACCTGTGACATCACAGCGCAAAAGGTCAATCATTTCCGTAGGTTCAACGAGTGAAAATCTCAGAGAAAAAAATATCTTATTACTGATATATATATCTAGTATTTTTACACTTGTTATTATTTAATCTATTTCTGATGTAACTAAATTATTTAATGCATAAGGTGAAAGAGATCATATTGCCAATACAGCTGTGTTAAATGGATAAACACCACTGTGTTGATACTATGTATGTTAGATACTGCCTATTTTCAGAGATGTCTCACTAAAATAGACTTAAGTCATCATACACTTGTAATGTAACACATATATACGTATGACTGGAATAGAAATCCTGGTATTAATGGAAGGCAGTGTTATTACATTCACACACATACATATTGTATGACTCATATTTAAACTTAGATGTTGTACTTATAGTTACTTCTCTCATTGTATATTTTTATGTCTGTATGCATACGTAAAACACTGACATACACACGGACATACACGTACACAGTTACACAATATACTTACACATATACAGATCTATCTCGATCATGTGGCATACATGCACATATCTTTGTTTATATGTCACACACACACACACACACACATACAAACTCACAGAAAATCACTTACTTGACACCATTAAAGAAGAGTACTTGTCTCATATCTTCTGGTAAGTCATCAGGTTTAGGCCATTTGAAATCCCAGGTTACTGGTACTATGTTACATTTAGTCTCAATAGCTGTCACTATCTCCTGGTTGGAAACAATACCACAATGATAATGTAGCAGTTAGAAGATTTGTTCTATCATCTACAGGCCCATAAACAAAATTCACTATCTCTAATGAGATGAAGGTCATTAATTGTCAACAAAATCACATTCAATAATTATTCCTATCAATTCTGTATTATATTATATTATATTATTTATTTTCACCAGACACAAATGATACACAACTGAGAAGAAAAGAAAAGAAAAAACTGTACCTGGTGAGGGCCACAGAAATAGTTCAAGCAGAACTAGTCTAGTCTATGGCCCTGATACTATAAAAATAATAAAATATGTTTATGCGTAACTGTACAAAGAAGAAAACATTACTAAGTGAAATTTGTCATGGCTTGTTCCAAAATATGTATATTGGAAAACCGGGCTTAAGAGGTCTTTCTTTCTTTTTTGTTGAATTTGCCGTTGAAATCTCTCCGCATCAAACCCATAAAAAGTATTGAATGTAAATTGAATATACAGACTGATATACTTACTCTATGAACCCAGTCTTTTTGGTCTGTATCAGTGATACACCTATCCAAGGCATTAGGAGACAGTACTAGTACAAAGTTCCTGGCATTAGTAACACTGCTAAGTAAATTGTTGTCAAATTTACCAGCTTCTAATTTCTCTACGTCTATGAACACTGTAAATCCTCGTAGTTGTAGGTGTACTTTCAGTAGACTGTAAAATATAAAATGTATTCAGTAAAACTGTGTGTTACTCATTAAATCAAATCTGGCAAACTTTATACATTTATTATGGAACTAATGTCAATATTTAGAGATTATTCCCCAATAGTTTTCTTCATTTATCCAAGGAAAATATGAGTGACTTAAGGGGCCTTTGTCACTAAAGGTTGCTGGACGAGTCGTGACAACCCTTAGGTCACAAGTATTTTCCAGCTGAATGAAGAAAAAATTGGAGAATAGTTTACATTTATTCAAACACATAATAATTTACAGAGGAATTACTAAAAAAGTTAAAAAGCTCAAATGAAAAAAGACATACGTAAAATAGAATAAAATGAAATAATTGGAAAATTCATATTAAAGATAAAAATTATAGATATAAAATAGTGGGAAACAAAAAAAAAAATCTATTACATAATTACTGTACAACATGCTAATGATCATGTGTAGTATAACATCACTTAATTACTTGATATATAGCTGCCAGCATATCTAGAAATCACTTTTTTATCATAGCTGGTAAATAACATGTTCATAAGTATTACAATTTCAATTTTAATTTCCTCAATAGCATTATGAGTACTATATGTAGATTTTTAGATCTTTAAAATTTCCTAATGTCAAGTTCATAATCTCAACACAATTTCTTATTTTCATAGACATTTGTAATAAGAATATCAATGAGTAACATTGATGTAATATGCAAATTAAATGGTAATGAGTCACATGGACACTATTCATTGACATTTGTAATAAGAATATTAATGAGTAACATTGATGTAATATGCAAATGTAATTTTAATGATTCACATGGACACTATTCATTGACCATGGATGTTGCATTGTATATTTGTAAACCAGCGCAAGAAAAGAAACACTGGAGTCAGTGTATATCATTCTAAGCAGTTCTGTACATGCCAAGAAAGAAAACACTGGAGTTAATGTATATCACTCTGAGTAGTTATGTAGATGCCATGAAAGAAAACACTGGAGTCTGTGTAACATCATTATATTGAAGTTCTGTATATGCCAATCTCACTGCACTGAAGTCAAAGTGCATTTGTTGTTTCTGAGTAGAGTTAATCTACTTACAACTAAAATCAACCTCCAGAGGCTGAGATTTACAAAATGTTCCTGTATAGAATGGAAGATATTAAATTGTCCTGGGAGTCTTACATTTACTGTTCATTTCTAATGAAGGCAATTTATCAAACATCAAAAAAAATTACAGTATTTCCTTGACTTGTGATATATTTTAGTTCCCTATTGGCCATTCTGTGATTTCAATCAAGTTATTTGCCATGTTCGATGACTAGCAACATTACAAATGTCAGCAAAACCTATTATATGGTGATTCTTCAGCTACATACTAAGGGCCATGTTTCAATGCATGCACTATATATGGAAAACAGTCATAGGCAAACAATCTGATAGAGGAGTATATATAGGCAAACAGACAAATTGACAGACAGACAGATCGACAGACAGTCAGACTCACAGAGACTGAGACAGACAGACAGACAGACAGACAGACAGACAGACACAGACAGACAGACAGACAGATTCACAGAGACAGAGACAGAAAGACACAGACAGACAGACATTCACAGAGACAGAGAGACAGAGAGACAGACAGACAGAGAGACAAACAAACAAACAGACATACAGACAGACAGACAGACAGACAGACAGAAAGACAGACAGACAGACAGACAGACACAGAATCATGGATTGATTGACTGATTGGCAGAGAGAGAGACAGACAGATTGACAGACAAAAACAGCTAAATTGACAGGCAGGTAGACAGACGGGTGGATGGATGGACGGACAGACAGACAGACAGACAGACAGACAGACAGACAGACAGACAGACAGACAGACAGACAAAACAAAGTTAGACTGACTTGTACAGAAAAAAAAAACATCACTTAATTGAATATTGTATAGAACGGGCAGTGACAATACCATCTTAATCTTATGGTTACCATAGTGACAAAAAACCTAAGTGGACATCATGTTTAACTAGTTAACATAAATAGAGACTTAAGAGTTCCAGACAAACTTTGCCAGTATAGATTTGATGACACAGAACTGTAAACTGTTGATCTAATCTAGAAAATTACAATTACACACAGACTGACTTGAAACCTTCCCATCACACATATTAACATAATCCTCTGCTATACTTACCTTGCTAGTTGAGAACCTGTAGATCTTCTATAACTGATAAACACATCGATATTTTTCTTGCCATCCAACATAGTACTGCTTGCATTGCGACTTAGTGACTTGGTGGGACTGTCAAACACTTTTTCATAGTCAGCTAGTACAAAGAACAATCATTCAATTTGATATAACGGATGACATGACTTCAACCTTTAACGTCAAACTATTTAATTATGTTGATGAAAAAGCAAAAAAGATAGAATTTGGTACCTATGATCATAAAACGGAGTACACAGAATACTTTATTGAACATGTACCATTTGTAATCAATCAATCAATCAATCAATCAATCAATCAATCAATCAATCAATCAATCAATCAATCAATCAATCATAAAAGACTTTCTATCGCGCCAGATTCCAAAAGATAAGTTCTGTCCAATGGTGCTTGAAAGGTTCAATCCACACAATATGCTAGTTTGAAAAGATGTGCTTTCAATTTGTCCTTAAAAGTTTCCAGATTTGATGAATGACAAAGTTTTGGAGTAATAGTGACAAAGTATCTGAATACTTTGAGTCGCTCAGATATGACAAGCTGTGAAGAGTTATATTGGCTGGTTACCACTAGTTGATTTCTGGGGTTGATTTCAAGTAACTTTGTAGAAAAAAGTCAGGAAACTTGCATTAAAACAGCTGATGTTAAATTTAATCAATGTTTCTATATCTGAGACTGTAAGGCATTACATTTATACATCACTCTGCCTTCAATGGCCCTGCTCCCTCATGACAGATAATTTGATCAAAAATGAAGTAGTTGCTTTTTGTATTCATTTATTTATTATTTCTGAAGATAGAATTTGGAAGCAGACACCGTTTTTGTGATATTGTCTGAAACTTGTTTTCTATCTCATCTAACCTAGTAGTGAAATATAGAAAGAGTTAAAAATTCACTTTGCTTGCAATGACCAAGTGAGAAAAGCAATCGGACACTAATTTCCTGTTTCTTACCTGGCCTGGCATGAGTTAATATCTTTGTTCTGTGAACTCCATTTGAAATTCTAGCATCAACTCTTAGATGTTCCTCAGTGAGCAGACAGAACATATCCATGTCTATCCCACAATGCACCAGATTGTATACATACTGATTATATTCATGTCCCAGGTCCTTCAGCCAATTAGATAAGTCTTTGTAGTCTGTCCACTGTGCATCACATTTGAGCCTGGCTAACTCTCTCAGAAACCTACAAGAGATAAAAGGTTGACGTGTATGTAAGTTGTTAGAATTCTAACACCATTCACTAGTAATCTGGCTTTCTGAAAGGGCAAGCTTACATGTAATAGGAACTGTATGTGTTTTACATGCAGACACAACCTGATATGTTGTCTCCTGTGATTCACAGGAATCTAATATCGATAAGAATCAGGCCAGACCGGAACACTTGGAAAACTGCAAACAACATCTGTGAATTTCTATCACCTGAGAATACAGAGAGAAAAAGTGGCATCACCAATGTATTATTTCTCATTACATTTACCCGTAATATTCATTTAATATTAATTTTCTTGTTGTCTCAAGATGTTTTTAATACTGTTGATTTTTTTCCTATAATTTAGGATATTTCTCACATAAATAATGCAAAACAAGTTTCCCATGAGGACAATAATATTACCATATTCATTTTGTGTTATATTATGATTCTGTATGTTGTATTTGCATATTAAAAATCTTGAAATTTTTTCAATATATGAATCTCTAGCCTCTGTCATTCCAAGGAAAAGATTGGAGGCTTAATCTTTTTATTTGCTCAAATTTTACAAAATAGCGATATCTTCATTATATCCAACTTGTTCTACATTATATACGTAAAACCCTATAGTCTAGAACTTAGCTAGTATCCATGGCATTGAATCTCTACAGCCATAGATAACCATTGGAGTAGATTACACTGTATATAAACCCTGATGTGGACAGTCCATGGTCTACACTATACACATGTAATATTATTTTTACATGAGTTTAGATAAATACAGAGAGCGTCTATAATCTCTTTTTGTTTTGATTGTATTATAAATTTAAATTGCTCTTTCTTTTCTATAATATTGAATTCTGAATTGATATTATAAATTAAACCAAATAATGTATCTCTTTGCTTTGTATATACATTTTGTAGTTTGTAACGTGCAATGTATAAAATAATGTAAAAAACAACCGTTTCCCCCTGCTACTCATATCAATTATATTTTCTATGTTTGAATGATTCTTGTGTTTTTTACCTACAAGCCATTATCATATCTCATGTACTATCACCTAGATTACACAGTTAGAAATACATATAAGACCAAGATATGAATACTAAATAGGAAACCTGATATAAGAAGGATGATTATTATGCATCATCATAGACTTGATGACCTTTCACCTTTAAGCTAACAGCAGGTCTGCTTTCATAGATGCCAATTATTATGTATTGAAATAATACACACAGCATGGTAACACTGCTAATGAATTATGCTGTTACAAAATCAATATTCATTTTCTAAATAAAACAAGAACACAGTATATATTTAAATCATTGAGTATTGTCACACTAAACGTTGCATTAAACACATTAATTTTACTTCCAATGAAAATAGTATTACACCTTAGCATTTTTATATTTTCCTTCTAAATTATATGTCTGTGAAAAAAAGAGAAAGTATTTTCAGTTTTCTTTATATGAGAATCCTAATTATACTAAATTATAATGATATGAACAAAATAAAGATAATGTGACATAAATCTACGACATGAGAGTGTGAAAATGGAAGTCTTCTAAAGAGAATGACACTAAATTTAACAATAAACTGAAAAGGATTTTATGTTTCTCTTGAACAAAATTGATTAACAGAGCAGAGAGAAATTATTCCATGTTTTTATATCATTTCAGCAAATGAATGAAAATGTCACTGTGAAATCAATAATGATAAGCATCAGTGTTTTTTTATCTATAATTCACACACTACTGAGGCAATGAAATCCTTGTCTAAAATTCACACACTAAGGGGCAATGACATCATTGTAACTATTCTTGTATTCAGATGAGCACACCTAGTAGATATACTGAAGTAGGCTGACTTGTATCCAACACACCTGTACCCTAGCTACGTCTCTACGGCATTTCAATTTCCTTTATTCTTGGGAAAAATTTATTTCATTACTTTTTAATTGTTTTCATAGAACAATTTTCAATACAATTGTAACAAAGGTCTGGAAGCCCTGGTATTTAACAGAAAGGGGAAAATCTGGTAAAACTATCAGTTTCCCGTACATTACAGTATACTATCATTTTCATGGGGACCCAGGTAAAATGAGAGGGGAACTCAGGTAGATTTTAGCTTAGACTTTAATGCTTAAAACACAGGTAGGGAGCCCAGGTAATAATGGCAGGGAACTCAGCTGTCAGGTAGATTTTACCTATACCATTCCTTTACAAAAAACTGCACAATATTTTACAAAAATCTCAATATATCTTATCATAAGCTTACAATATAAAGAATTAGGAGCTATAACTACACATAAAGAAAATATACCAACTTTTCAGACAACAGCACAATATTCAAGATGTCATTTCACCTTTCAGTCAATTGTAAAACATTATCACCGTGGTAACAAACATTCTCACAGTAGCAATTTCTACATACAGTAATAGTATCAAATAGTATACATTTCACTGAGTAGAAGCCTTTATTATTTCCTACATCTTACAATTACATCTAAATTATCATGTCTGACTGAGTTATTTCCAGTCACCAAAATCTTCTCTAAATTGAATCAAGTTCATAGGCTGTGTGAAGAGATATAGAAAGATTGTCTGGTTCACCATCCAGTCTGTGATGGAGGTTAAAATTATCACATTAGTACTTGATATATTTCCAGTTACAAATCAGTAAAATCTTGTCTGCAGTTTTCTCTGTTTTATTACATTTTATATAGCTAAAATATAATTCCTTATTCAATAACAATTACAATCAAATTTTGAGATAAATATACTGACAAAATATTAAGAAATTCTAGACAACTGACATCATTTAGGATGTGAGAATATACAACAACATGAAATGCAATTCCTATGTTACATTTTTATCAGAATCAGCTGTGACTCCAGGGATTGATTTGTCAATGTATATGTTCACTAGTTTCAGTATTCATGATAGCTACAGTGGTGCACAGAATATAAAACAACAGTCTAAGTTGAATTCTGTATTAAAGCATTATATTATTACTGCAAAAATACAATATTTTCATGAGTTTTCATTTCATTTCAGGATTTCTTAATTTAACCATTAATTTAGTTTAGTTTTCTGATTAAGGTGTACCAAAAGCATGTAAACATATTCTAAATAAAGCACTAGCCATAACTCTGTGCCAACATTCCCATAAATTTATTTTGAATCCAGGTTTCCTATTCAAAAGACAAACATGTTTTACTGATGAAATTTCTAGAGTAAGAAAAATATTTGGAAGCAAATCCCCAAACATATTTTACATGTAATAGTTTAATCATTTTGAAATTAGTGTTCTTTCTAATGGAGGTGTATTGAAATCATATATCAAACAGTGTCAGGTCACCATGAAAGTGCAATCCATGCATTTTACATTATCTGAAATGTGTAAATCAAACCATATAACATACCATCAACAGCTGTAAAAAAAATACCACTGCAAAAATGTCTATGCAATATTTTCAAAATATATAGGATAAAAACCAGAATTGACAATCAGAAGTGTTACTTTATACATACAGCCAATATTTTATTTCATTTGTAACCTTATGACATACATTCTTTTCAGAGATGATTAGATATATGTTTCTCATTTAACCAACTGTTACAGATTCTATTCTGCATCCCTTGTTGCTAGGATACCAATGATGGTTCACAATGAGTGACCTTGCCAGGATTTGAAATTATCAGCACACAAGACTGATGTATTATTAGATAGGAGAGTGAAACAGATGGATTGAAATGGACAGACATCAATCATTTCACTGTCTTATTTCAATGGCTTCTATTACAATGTGTTTGCATACACTTCTTGTAATGTGTTTAGGATGTATTTTCATACACTGACCTTGAAATAATATAAAGTGTAAATTCTAGTATTTTATCTGGAATACAATTGTCAGTGTGTTTCTCTATCTTTGGAAATACAGATGGCAGTTTGATGTGGTCCAGTATTGTGTTCTGATATCGTTCCATCCTCTCTCTGTATTCTGTCTCTCTGTCTTTCTTGTCTATATGTTTGTCTGATTGTCTGTCTATCTATGTCTGTCTGTCTATGTCTGTCTGTTTGTGTGTCTCTCTGTCTGTCTGTGTGTGTGTGTGTCTGTCTGTGTGTGTCTGTCTGTCTGTCTGTCTGTTTGTGTCTGTCAGTCTGTCTGTTTGTCTGTCTGTTTGTCTGTCTGTCTTGTCTGTCTATGTCTTGTCTGTCTATGTCTTGTCTGTCTGTCTGTCTGTCTGTCTGTCTGTCTGTCTGTCTGTCTGTCTGTCTGTCTATGTCTTGTCTCTCTCTCTCTGTCTGTCTGTCTGTCTGTCTTATTTATCTGTCTCTATATCTGTCTCTCATTTATTAACTTGATTTCTTCAAGACCAGTATGAAAGTACAAGTGTCACACATTTTTGAGGCAGTAGTTTACTATCATGATTACTGGTGAATATTATTATACAGGAAAGTTTGACCAAAAGTTTTATCAGATTTGTCACTTTTCGTTATCAAGGTTCTAAATTCAAGCAAAAAGACTAAGTATGACATCTCTCTATTTTTCTTTTAATCTCTATCTCATTTATCTCACTTCTGTTCAAATTTATCTGAAAGTCTTTCAAGACTGCTAAACAGATAAAATCTACCAAATCCAAAGCCTAAAATCAGAGTGCTTTACCATCATTAAATTGAACACTTGAAACTGTTACGTGACAGCAATTTTTAATGTCACTAAATTACCACACAGTCAATGACTTTTCATTTTACTCAACATGACATTCTACTACCATCGTCCACAGGTTATAAATTCTATTATTTTACATTATTACTTCCACAAAGATACCAATAAAGAAGCAGAACTTTCAGAACTTTTCCTTTTCCTTTGCACAAAATGAGATTACAAAATGCTTACATGTAACTTAAAGTAAACATCTCTCAAACCCCTTTAACAGCTGTACCATTCTTCCAAAGCTGTTTTTCAAAAACAATTTCAATTTCAGATTCTACAGTTAACACCCCATTCTTTCACATGGGTGTAACCACCCGTACATCAACATAGCCAATATTGTAATTAATGAACCTGAATAAGACATAGTATAGTATGAGACACCTGTATTACATGTACTATAATAGTTGTTCACTCACTTACATCCTTTCTAGCATGAAATTATGGATTACATCTCTATGCCAACCGACTTGAAGGAAGTCATGTGTAAATTGTAAATCTATGTTGCTCAGCAAGGAGTCTATAAATCTTTGGATTGTATTTTGAAACCATGTCAAAGTCAATCAGCTGAGAACATTTCTAGTGTAAAGTTTACCTACTCTGTGTCATCCAGCTCTCTTGTCATGTTTGTAAATCCTTTGGAAAAGCCATGGCAAGGTGATCAGCTGTGAATATCTCTAGATTTAGAAGTGTAAATATTACACAATTTTCCCCATTTTGTTGTCATTATGTGCTGAGCATGTCTATCGATCAGCTGAGAATGTCATTAGGTGATTGACAATTTACCCAATTGTTATGCCCTGTTTACATCCATCTACATTCTATTGAAAAATGAAGTCAGTGTCAGAACTGATCATCAGGAGACAGGAGAACATCTCTAGAGTGAATTTTATCCAATTTATGCTGCTCTGTTGCCCTAATTCTAAATCGTTAGGAGAAACTGTCTGATTTTGAATGATATTGATCAGCTGAGAATATCTCTTGAGAAAATTTTACTTAATTTGTTTGGTTATGTTACAATACCTTCTAAACCATTGGAAACTCTATGACAGAATCAATCACAAAAGTGAGCTTACCTTCTCTTTGTAATACCATTTGTCATTCCAATGTCATCAGTTAACTCATCAGTGGACATCGTCAGTAGTAGATCCCCATCCACTTTGTTATCACTAAATTGATCAATATACGTCTCAAATCCAATTCCCTTCAGCCATATACAGACATGTTTGATGGCCCAGTTTGCTATGTTATGACCTAACTTCTCTGGTACATGTTCACCGATGATGGTCAAGGCTTGGATGGCAAGTCTGGAAGCTATGTTGTTGTTACCACTGGCAAGTATTTGTAATGGTTCAATAGCACCCACATCATAAAATACCTACAGGTTGAAAGTATTCAAACATAATGACACATGTTGTATCTTATGATCTTGGCATCGACTTATTCTGAATACTGTTTGGAAATACTGTAAACCTAGATATTTTCCCTACTACAAAATTTTACACATTTTAGTTTTCAGCTACTTCTCAAAGACTAATTTTTACTAATTACCAGACTGGTATTTGTGTTTATTTACAAGAAGTCATTTTAGTCACTAATTATTTTTTGCAATTTTGTTAGACATTACAGGAAACATGTACTGTATTATGACTGATTCATCTTTCTGTAGAGTTTTCAATGTTAATTTATTTCAGTGTCTTTATTAAGGGTGGTAAGTAGCTAAAATCTACCGGGGTTCCCAGATCATTTTACCAGAGTTCCTCACCAGAATTATGATACATTCTATAAAACACTGCCAGTTTTACCTCTTCCCCCTCCCCCCACCACCTTTCTGGTTAATACTGAGGTTCCCCCAACCTTAGCAAAAACACTGCATTTAATAACATAATTTGATATTCAAGTATATTAGAAACCCTGTCACTGTATAAATGTCAAAAATGTTAATCATAAAAGTTTATTTCTAGTTTTTGAACGACTAAAATATCATCTACACAATTACTTTTAAATATATATCCTTAATGACCTTTCTTTGAAGGTTAAGTTATCAATAAATCTTCGATACATATTTATTGTCTATTTTTATACATTTTTCTGGTATTCATGACGACATCTAAAATGTGAAAGACAGCTGAATGTTCATTGTTAGGATTGATAACATTTTATTTTATAATCCAAACAGTAAAGTCTAGATATTTATCATTCAAACCTTGAAATGGTTAATAAAGCAGTTTTACTCAAATAAAACATGTCACGTCTTTTCATGCTTGAAAAAAAATGATTTATAAGTATTTATAATAACTTTACACTGAGGTTCTGTCTAAAATAGTATCATTGTGACCCATACATTTCTAACCCAAATTGGGTTCTTTGACCAATGAAGAGGAGCTCAGTCTCTTTGAAATATTTGGGTTAGAACGGTATCATTCACAATATTTTATAATAAATGAAATATTATACATACTGAGTACTAAACGGTTATTACTCAACCATCTGTCCATGTTATACATTTTAATACTTTATGAAATATCATCTTTTTTCCCCTATTGTTTAAAATATAATAAGGCTATTGTTTATGTTTTGTAAAATATAAATGAATTATTAATATTTTTGCATAATTTATCAATAATTCATACTTTACCACATCTATTAAAATGCAAACTAATAGATAAATATCGACAGTCTGATAATTTATTTGTTACATCAGCCTTCAGATGAAAAATGTTCAGCTGGCACTATTGCAATATACTGTGATATCACATATGTACATTTCAAGCGAGTCAATAACCCCATGATTAAGTGGAAACAGGCTGGGGTCAACTATTCAAACTGCCTAGCACACATCTACACGTATTATGATAAATTCTAAAGCCTGAACTGAGCAATGGTGGAAATATCATTAAATATTCAATATTATGATGAATAACCTCGCTTTCAAGGTAACTCATTCCAATTAGACAACAGTTTAATTTTTAATTGACCCGGTAATAGTAATATTATGACTGCAGAATTATATTTTGAATTATTTACAATAATTTAAGGTTGAATACAACACCCCTGCCTTGGATAACTACATTTTCTAGATACTGTGGATGTCTCACCTGGAGTGGATTAAAATGGAAAATGTTTATACCAAATAGTTGGTGCTTTTTTAATAGGGCAATTTAACAGAAGGAACACCATTGCATTGAATAGCTACATTTTCTAGATGTTGTCACCTGGAGTGTTTTAAATGAAAAATGTCTATACCAAATATTTGGTGCTTTTTAATAGGGCAATTTAAGAGATGGATATTTTTCTTTGCATTTTTGTCAAACAACATCAAACTGATAGGTATTATTTTCATTAATTTCATGACTGAGTTTACTTTGATGTGGTATTTGAAACCATTACAGTACTTAAGTCATTGAATGCAATCAGTATACAAGGTGTCACTGTATATTTCCTGTCCATTCAGACAGAGAATACATACAGCTCCTGGCTTGGATTAAGTGGTTGCTATGCATATATGCTAAAAACGTTGTCTGAGACTCAAGAGTGAGAGACTGCTGTGTCTATCTTGTAAATGTGGACTCTAGTTTTGGATAAGGTGGTTGCTATGCATATATCTAGTGTAAATGACGCCTGTTTTAAATAGTTGCTATATGCCCATATCCTGTAAATAATGCCTCTATCTTGGATGACCAGTTTTTATACCTATATACAGTAAATGTCAGCTCTATCTTTGGATTAAGTAGTTGTTATGGCGATGTCATTGATGGGGTTACAAGCTTACTTAGATCACCTATACCTGACATTTATAGGGATAATAAATCACAAATCCTTTCCATCAAACCTCATCAGTTCTATATCAATACTAAAGACCTCTTTCCTTTCAAATTTGCTTTCAACAACTTATAAAAAGAATTGCACAATTATAGGTCCATACATTTTGATTTCTAAAAATTCATAATTTCCGGTTTTTTTCTTTGATTAACTAAATACTTGTAAATCCATTTTTTCAAGTTTGCTTAATATAACTTAAAACTTATAAATTTATTCCTAACTTATCTATGTCAATACTTGAAAGAGTTTAATACATACTTATATCATAAAGTTAACAATTATACCGGTGTGTTTAACTTGTTCTTAGTTCAGTTATTTTACTTTCAAGTTGTCTTTTAACTCTATCTATTTCCTAGTGTACTTTTCTATCATTTATGCACTACACATTTCATTAAATTCAAGTATTAAATTCTACTAATTTAACTGTTCATAAATTTAATAATAACCATTTACAGCAAACTCTCCTTGTGGGGATTCTGTACTTTTTAAGAAAAAAATACCTAAATTGAAATAATGACATACTTTAAGTCATCAAAGGTATGTAAAAACATGAACCTTTGCATAGCATTTGTACACAAAGCACTGAGTGTACGCTGTAGGTAGTATGCAGTAATGTCAGAAAATAGTTCAAATCATCCCAGTTGGGTATAGACCACATGGTGGGTAATTTGCACTTTTCATGCTGAATATACTCAGTAGTTTTGTTTGAGGGGAAAATCTATTGTATTTGAGTACAAAATGGCTTGAATTCTATTCTGAAAGATATACATTCTAATACGTGAACATGTCTCTTATATATTTAAATGTTATTTTCAAATATTTTTCTTCGTTCAGCCAAGGAAAATATGAGTGACCTAAGGGTTTTTTGTAAAACTAGTCTAGCGACAAACCTAAGGTCACTAGTATATTCTGGCTGAATGAAGAAAAATATTAGCGAATAACATCATCACAAAGAAAAATTGGAGAAAGTAATGCCATTTTTTAACGTTTTGACTCATATTTCGAAAAACAACAGAACCAGTGACACAGACACACGTTGTCATGACATACTCACACATACTGTCGTGACGTGGAACGACCAGAGTATATTACATATTTTTAATCAACTTGGCTTATGCATGGTATAATTAATATATACACCATAGCCTACGTATTTTACCACATAAACACATAAATCTAACTTCTTTTTTTCATCATAAGAACATTCCACGGTCCCTGGTTCGTATAAATAAACATTAATTGTACTTTGGCATACTAAACATTTTTTTATTGTCAGTAATTTATTTGCCTACCCATTGGAGAATATTAAAATTTTGATATTAAGTATTAATAATTGATATGATGTCCTTGAAACCATTATTAAGAACTGTCATTCATATCTACTTGTACTTGAATACTATTTCAAACATATTTCAGATAATTTTGACTTAAAATATTTTGAAATTTGAATCCTTTAATTTCATAAATTATTTTTGAAGTTATAACTATAAATTCATAATACAGATATTAATATAATCAGCTTATCAGAGAGAAGATCATACACTTAAATACTGTATCATGTTGCTAATAATTATCACTAAATTATGATACTTAGATTGTTAACTTTACTTGTTACATCTAGCTATGCATTAGAGATGTTGAAGTCAGTGATGTTTAATGATTTATTATACATGTATTGTGTTCTTCAAGCCTGTCTCCGCAGTATTGGTTTACCACTGAAAACTGGTGTTAATTCACTAAGGAATGCTACACACAAAATCTAAATATACCTACATATATATATAAACCTTATTTTGTTATTTTTGATAACTATTATTACTCTAGTTTATATATTTGCTAGTTTGTTTTAGCACCAAACACTTATTGCAGAAAATTCAATGAAGAAATGTAGTTTTCTTAACGGATGCAGGTATCTATCTATCTATACATAATGCTGTTTTTTCCCAACTGGTAGTTTTTGTGTACAAATGAATACCCACTGGTAGAAAGAGAGATTATGTAGTTTACCTACATATCTAATAAATACACAACTGTGTGAATGATAGTCAAAATACCCTCTTTTATCATACAAAATAATGTATTATACTGTAAAAGTTTATGGTGAACAAGTACATGGTCCACTATGTATTTATCAATAGTCCACTTCTTTCTATAGTGTAAATTTAATAATATATTGCTGGAGGTGAATGACTTTTCCACCATTATTGCTTGGTACTGGAGTATCATTGAATAGAGTGCCTTGACCTTTCTCAGTGACATTTGTAACTTCTAATAACAGCAACTGAAGATATTTGATATTCTTGTTGTTCAGTAGTGTACAGAAGGTCTTCACATACTTCGGAAATTTGTATTAAGTTGAAGTTTGGTACTTGAAATCCAAAACAACAAAAATATAAGATTGTATTTCGGTTTGTCGTTTATAATATTGTTTGAATGCTAGTATTTTAATACTTTCTTTGAATGCATGCATTATAATTTATATTTATGCTAGCTTCCCTTTTCAATATTGCCTGAATAACTTTGTGTGTGATCAACCAATAAATATTCACTACTGTTTGTCATAAATAATGTCAGTTCTCAGCTTTACACTGCAATTACTATATAGAGCTTTACACTGCAATTACTACATAGAAATAGCGGTGCCAAAGTCATCAACCATACAAAAAGTCCCTAAAAATCACTGTTTTGGGTAAAGATTCTTTACTAAAGATGGATGTAAGATGACCATGTGTATCAAACACAAGACAATAGTGAAAAGGGTAGTCTAGTTCCTATATGCCATGTTACGATTACTATGATCATCTCCACTCACGTATAAGGAAAGTCGTCATTCTAACACAAAAATCTGAATAAGGACTTTCCCTGTATGTGGGTGGAGATGATCGTAGTAATCACTAGTGAAAAGGATACTATTGGTACTATAGATACACACCCTATAAGTAGAAAGTTAATGACACCTACATGTTGTGGTATGATGTGATGTGGAAACACTTGGGTTAGTTTCCTTCAATGATAGTATCTATATTATCTGGATACTTTTATTGTGGTATGTATTACATGTTACAAGGTTTACTATTGACATAAAATTAAATGAAATAATATCCAGTAATACAAGCTATACAATGTTAATTTCACCTTTACATACAGTAATACAAGCTATACAATGTTAATTTCACCTTTAGATACAGTAATACAAGCTAAACAATGTTAATTTCACCTTTAGATACAAGGATGTACTGTATTTTATGTATTTTTATGTATCACCTTTTAGATACAGTCTTTATGACATTTTCAGCACTTTTTTTCCTATACCTTCAAATTCCTTTGATTTAAATAGTCACTTCATGTAATTTTCACAAATCATACATTTCAGTTAATAAAATTAACTGGATGGAAGTGATGATAGTACTGGTATGAATTACTTGACAGATTGATGACTGATTGTTTGTTTGTTTGATTGATTGATTGATTGATTGATTGATTGATTGATTGATTGATTGATTGATTGATTGATTGATTGATTGATTGATTGATTGATTGATTGATTGATTGATTGATTGATTGATTGGCTAACTCTTATATTGAGTGATTGGTTGGTTGGTTGATGTATTGATTACTGATTAATTGGCTGACTTATAATTAGTCTTATTTATACTAGTAAATGTTTGTTATCAGTTCACTTGTCATGAATACAGAATATCATCCTATTTGAAATTTAGTACATACATACATACATCCACAGGAAATGTTATAGCCTTATCCCATATGTTGTAATATCCGACATTTGAGGTATTCCCACATGCCCTTTTCCCATTCTATAGAGAGGATGGTGTACGGTTACATGGAACTAATCATACAGCTTTATAATGTGTGCTTGGTATACATTCCATCCCTTTGGGCAATCTAAGCTGATTGAATGTCAATGATAATCTGAAATCTAGAATTGCTCTAATAGTTTTACCATGAATACCACATAAAATGTTTTTACTGGGTTAGACCAGTAGACACAAAATAGAATTATTAATGATTTTTTTCGATATGATCATTGTCTCACTGCAACAAAATCATTATATCCTAGCAACAAATTAAAATTCTATCAATTTAAAATCTAGAATTAACAGACAAAAGCATGATGCATTAGTTATTTCCTCATATAAAAGACTACTTTGCGTGAAGTCATTCTTTAATACATCTATTCAAAATGGAAATAATTCTGTTTTTTACTTTTTGCATTCCAAGGGGATTAGGTTCATTGCGTAAATAATCATATTCTACATATATTTTCAATATTTAAGGAAATAAAAGAAAAAGATCAAAGAAAAAGGTTAATCTCATGTATTTTAATTATATAAAAAGTATGCCACTCTCATAATTTAATGCTTTTATATTCTTCAAATCATCTTTACTTCACCTGTTTTTGACTTCCTTTTTCTTTGCATAATAAACATGATCTTTTCTGTAGGAATATAAACATAGTATTATCACTGTGTCTAATTCTTTCTTCCTTGTTTGATTTTTTTTAAGGGTTACAGGTGAAATGTGATAACAACTATTTGCATCCTCAATGATTTCAAATAATGTATATATATATATATATATTGTGCATTGGTGGGTGGTAAGTTTATTGTAGGCCTCAGGGTTGCAGCTGCATTGAAAAAAAAAGACCTTGATGGAGAGAAATACTAGGATCACTTTGACTAGACCAAGTAGCTAGATAGACACTTTATCAATTGGTTTATCATGTAAAATGGCTTCAAAGTAACTGTGGCTGTCTAGATTCCTGAATATTATTATCCATGACAGATAGCTTCATTGTTAAGAAATATTCATCACTACAACCAGAATTTTGGCTTTAATTCAAGATGTCAGTGTCGATTTGCTGGCATTTAACTTCAAATTTAAACTTAAGTGTATGTACATATAGCCTAGCGATTTACTTAATTTGACTTCTTCATAGCATTACTACTGTCTGGGAATATGTCATAGTGTCTCAGACCTAGCAGCTTAGCTTCATGAATAATTTATACCACCATCATGGTGTGAATGAAACAAGTGATGACTTTCCACTATTTCACCATTTACTTACAACATATCCTAATAATTAGCGTTTTATTTGTTAATTCATTTGTCACTTATTAATTGGTGTTTGTTTAGTGTAGTTGAAATTTAGAGATTTATTTTCATGATTTTTAACTGGAAGGATTTAGCATATGATATGTTAAGTTATATGTAATTTGTATCAGCTGTGTCTGTAGACTACTATTCTCTGTTTACAGTTCTGTCTACAAATTTGTGATTTCTGTATTTAAATCATTCAGAAATTATCAACAATTGTTTGTTTATTCATCCAAAGCACATGGTATTTAATAATGGTAAAATATTCTGAACTATTTTTTTTAATAAAGATAATTTCATCTAGGACTTGTGCATTTTTATCACCATAAATTTATGTTTAGAGTCCTGTCTCTCCATTTGTGATCTGTAACATTGAAATCTCTGTGTACTTTTTTAATCATCTGATAGACTAAAATGTAGGGGCTTTTGTATTATTTACTTGGTATCATTTACACCACCTTCAAATGATGTTTACAGAATCCTGTCTCTCTAAGAGTAATCTGTAGCATTATACTTTTCCTTCAGTTTATGTTTACAGAGTCCTGTCTCTCTATGAGTAATTTGTAGCATTCCAAGATCTACGTACTTTATTAATCATATGCTAAAATAGAAGCAGGGGTCTTGACATCATCCTCACTTTACAGTATTGATATATGATCTACATACAGTTGTATGTTAATAAGACAGCTTGTAGCTGCCAGCCATCACTCTGACAATATTGACTTAATGTCTTACACTGCCTCACAGCTAATACTGATCAATTTCAAAACAATAGAACTCATTAACACCTAATTTCTGTTTTAGAATCTTTAATCTAATTATCAAGCCATGTTCTGAGCTTGTTAATTTTTTCCACTGTCCATTTTATGCATGTATTATAGCAACTGTCCCCAATTCATCTATTTTTTGTGATGTATTCCCAACTGCAAGAATGATTTATAGTTTTCATTACAAGTAAATTTAGGCTAGCTATTGATTCACAGCTAACATCAATGAACTGTTTATATTTCCCGATGTTTAATTTCTAACATGACAGATTACCTAATATTTATTATGTACGCTTTTATTTTCCTACCTAGTTTAATGATTTGCATAACAATAGATAAACAAATCACATGTAAAATATTTGTAATTTTCGCTTTCTGGTTATTGGTCTTTGTGAGTAATGAAGAACAACTAGTTTGTGGTTATTATTTCCTACATGACTCAGTCTTCGTCATAACAACAGAGTACTCAGGCAGAACATAGGAAAACATACTGTCTCCCAACCCTGACCACATTAATAGCATCGTTTAAATTTCTAGACATGTTTTCATCTTATTCACTGACACTTCCTTCACTGTGTGAATGGTGACTATATTACAATGTCTACAAACCACTATTAGTAAATCCTTCATTTAACCATGAATTTTATATTATATAATTATATTATTATTATTTCAATTGTCAACAGAAATGTTTCTCTTTAGTCTGACATTCTTTCATTTAATGGAAACATTCTTAAGGACTGGAATATAATTTAGCATTATGTTATTTCAATTTACTGTTTGAGTTTTTCCATTCACTCTTACTATATAAGGGATCACCTAAATTTACTATTCCTGTAGTGTAACCTAATTGTTAAGAAATCTAAAGTATGTGCCCTTTCCCCTTTCCCATACTTTATTTGTTGTTTTATTGCATTTATTACCTGTGTTTTGCCTTGTTCTTTCTTTATGCCTGCTTCCATGGCAAAGTGGAAAGCAGCCAGGCTCTGTGCTTCTCTGCGTTCACATGACAACAGTGGGACCAGTCTCTTCAACCAGTCTTCAGAACGACCCTGTGCATGGTCTCTATTGCTTTTGGCAAATTCTGCTGGGTCATGGCTTGTAATGAATGGCTCAATTAAATCTAGGGTACCTGATTTGACGACGGCTTTTTGCACGTCTTTATTGGCTGCAAGAAGAGCAATTGCAAGACAAGCATAGTATTTGATGTTATCATCTTTACTGAAAGCCAACGGAAAAAGCCAATCTTGGGCATGATGTTCTATCATTCGTTGTTGATTGATAGGCCCACCATACATAGCACAATTTGCCAGGGCTGAGGCACAGTGTCTGAGTACAACATTGTCAGTAAGTCTGCAATAGTACAACACAGCTTTCAAACCACCCAATTCTATCACTTTTGAGCAGGTTCCTTCACTATGTTTGAACATACTTTCTAGAATTCCTGTCCCAATTTGCATCAGTAGTAATTCCTGGCGAGAACATGCTAGTCTCACCACAGGTTCCAAACCAACTTTGGCTACATAGTCACGGTTTTCAGCAATTAAAACTTGTTCCAATAATTGGGCAGAATTGACTTTCAGCTCATTATTTTCTGACGAACAATTATGAAGCACTATATCTAAGCCTCCTTCATTTCTTAAAATATTACACAAATCAAAAGCCATATCACGGCCATAGATGGGTGTAAGCCAGGCATTGTCGACTTGAATATATAATTCCTTGGTAGCTTCAATAACCAAATTCACATCTTCGAGCTTCAATTTGTACACTAATTCTTTCCCTTTTCCGTGCACAATCTTGATCTGTATTTCAGCCTCTCTCTGCATTTCTGCTCTCCTGTCCTTGTCGATGTCAGCAGATGCCATTTTCTTTAGTTTAACCTTGCGTTCGGTGATGGTAATTGAGTGTCCACCATTGCTGGAACTGGATGACCTCTCTACGCTGGTTGTCGTAAAGAAAGAGGACGTTGAGCTCGAGGAGCCGTCTGTAGTTATTATATTCATTGTTCGCTGGGTTATCTATTGACTGCACTGTACAAATGATAAAAGAGTACGTTCAGGCGGCGCGGGTTCTATACACACAGCAACCGAACAAATACTGACTTGCTCTATCACTTCACACTGTGTACTGCAGTACGCTAGTTCGAATCCGGTTTCAACGCAAAAAGTAAGTGAACGTCACTGAAACACATACCATTCAATAAAAATAATGAAATTATTTATAGCTCCGTCAGTTAGGGTAAAAGTGACGCCTCTCCACACAAACGTATATTCAACTAGCATCAAATTTCAGGAAACACATTTACGTGCACACAGGATATTTTCTAGACCCGATTATCGTCATCACTTTTGTATGTTGGAAGTCAACTCACGCACACTACAGTACAGTACATGTACAAATCACAAATGCAAACTGTGAAATGTTGATGTTAACGTTACTTGCACATGACATCATCATCATGATCATCAATATTGGCCAGAAAAAGTGAGATGGAGAAGAAAACTTTCTAATTTTGGACGAGAAAACAATTTAGTGTACTTTTGTGGGCAAACGAATATTTTTCTTTCAAATTCTTCTTTTGTTAAATAATTTTGGATATGTTGTTACATTTGTTGGTAAAAGTTAAAAAATAAACTATAAAATGCGTACCTATGAGACGGGAGGCTATCAGTATCAGCTTTGATCGGGATGGAGTTTTACAAGTCTCACAAGTCTGATAGGCTGCCCTCACAGTTGACCAAACCGGAAGTGTTTTGTAAGGTTACTGTTACAAATGAGAAACAAGAGACGCTAAGATAATCAAACGTTGAATGTAAAAGAAAAGCGTTTGCAATTATTCAAAGGTAAGGAAGACACTCATTTATTGAATTGATGATTAAGGCAGATGTAAACTATTCCAAGCAAAAATTGCATTGTAAGCATTGCGATCTGAATTATATTTATAATCGACTTGTCAAATATGCGCATCTCTGTATCAATCATGATTTTGTAAGTTCTTGGAAAGTATGTTCACCTACTAGGTCTGCAGAGTTGTTGTACTTCCGTACCCCAGGGTCCTGTTTTCTTCAGCCAACACTTCAAAGTGTTTCTCTAATGCTGAACTAAAGTAAAATGTAGGTTACTGAAGTATTTGTGTATGCATTTGTTGTGAATGAACTTGGAAAATGGTTAAGAATTCATAAATGTGACAGTACAGTATCACTACATGCGTACATGTTTTGTGGTACTATAAAGTATTCGATGACAGATAGCCTAAAACTTGTAGTGTTCAAAGTGTAATTTGTTCATACAGCAAATAGGACTTGTAATGTACCAGATAATTTCATAAATAGGTTCCTTTGTGACAGCATTTATGGACAATTAAATGCCACAATTCCTTTGTGTTTGAATTGTTAGTGACCACATTATAAACAAAGAAAATAAGGCAAATCTCACATCAACATTAATAACGTAATTACATATCCAGGATGATGAGTATTCTAGAGGTTAGGAGGGGAAGTGAAGGGAGGGGTAGAATAATTTATTACATTAATTTAACAAATCATGTCTAATTCTAAACTTTTCTATTACAGAACTATGAACACGATTGCATGAGGGAAGTAAACTATATACCAAGCTTGCCTAAAGGACGTAATTTACACAATGCAGAACTCCAAGAACTTTCCTACTATTCAAAACCATCTCAGACACAATTCACCAAAAAATATGGCCGTAGCAGGGGCTACACTACAAAATACAGCTATGGCAGGAGTTATACCACCCAGTATGGCCATGACAGGGGGTGTACCACAAAATACAGCTATTGCAGGAGCTAAACCCCAAAGTATGGCCATGGCAGGAGCTCTACCACAAAGTATGGCCATGACAGGGGGTGTACCACAAAGTATGGCCATGACCGGGGCAATACCAAAGCCATCCAGTTGGCAGCATCAAATTCCAAATACAATGCCATGGGTTCAAGGTGGCACCTCACCACCAGTGTCAACAACCAATCATCACATTGAAGGTCGCAGGTACTGCTAGTAATAACTATTTTTTCTGAGTTTGAAATCTTTTTGATACTTTGTACCCTCTAAAGTCTGTTTGATCATGTTGAGGCAACAAATGCAACTTTTGCCAGTGTCAGTGGTATGTAAACAAAATGTATACATTATATGGTTTTGTATTGGGATGGAAAGTAAATAAGATTTTTGACTATTGTAAATTCATCTAAACTTTAGTTCTGTTCATCTTATATTTACTGCTAGGCATGTGAAGAATGTACCAGGCATTGACAGATGTATTAGAACATCAAGGTCACCAATTAAAAGGTCAAGGTCACCAGCTGTAGATGAGTAAGTTATCAAGGTCTTTAACATATACCAACTGGTAGTGTTCTCATAACATATATACCAGCTGAGATAAGACCTCATGTCAATTCTTAGTTCCCTCTTCAGGGTTATCCGCACGCATGTAGTTATAGAATAGTTATACCACAGTGTGATTTGTTCTAAAACAAGGATTTGATTAACATACCAATATGTTATATTGTTAAACAGATTTCTCACAGCTTTACAATTTCTCTCTTCAGAGAACACTGCTCTTGATAAAAGTGAAAATTCTGTTTCAGACCACTTCAGTAATGATGAATGTGTCACAATAGTCATGTGACTTGAGAGGCATTGTGGGTAGTAGTTAGTATTTGTAGATTAAGAACTGTAGGGGAGATATCTGAAGATGTCTGGTAATTATGATCACACATTCATTGTGCAGTGTACTGTACAATGGATGTTTGCATACCAACTCAGTGTTTTATTTAAGGGCGGTAAGTAGGTAAAATCTACTGGGGTTCCCACATCATTTTACCGGGGTTCCCCACCTAAACTATGATACATTGCATGGGAAGCACTACCAGTTTTACCTCTTTCCCCCTTTCTGTTACCGGGGTTCCCAAACCTTAGCAAAAACACTGTCAACTTTGTCAGTAAACTGGATACTACAATGTGATTGGTTGCAACAAGATTTTGTTGCAGAATGGAATGGTGGCAGACTTTGTTCTGTTGTGAGTTGTTGTTTGTGGTTACTGAAGTGGGAACAATAACAAATAGTACAGTCCCTGACCTTCAACCAGACAACAGTATTTTTGAATTAGTAATGACAGAACTCCATTTGCATGGGTGCTTGCAGTGGTCTCTGCAGCCGTACTTTCACAAGTGTGGTGAGTGAAAGTGTAGCAGAAAACCCTGCAAACATTTATGAACAGCACAAATTACAGCTAGGGTGTTTTGTTCATGATGTACTCAACAAGAACACACCTCACATATTTCATAACTGTTTCACTCTGAGACTCAGATTAATCATTTATACAGAACTAGACAAAATACCAGGAATGATCTAAATGGCTAAGTATAGAACAGGACAATATATCACTAAGTTTGCAGTTTCAAAACTTTGGAATAACATACCAATAGATATCCAGAATATTTATGCAAGTCTACAATTATCCAGTTAGTTTTATCACCAGCAGACAACTTGCCACTTCCTTTCGTTACTTTCACATGTTCACATTTATATGCTTTTGATTGTATCTATGTATCATTGTAACTGAGTGTTTTGGAACAGTTTTTGAAAGCCCAGATATTGTATTTTGTCAAAATTTCAAAATGTTTTTACAGGGATTGGACTTGATTAGTTACCAATCAATTACAAAAGTACTTCTAATCCTCCTATCCTAGTATCATGTAATCATTTATCATTAGTACATGGTTATATTTCTGGGAATAAATGATATTATTTTGATTTTGTTCTGTAGCTGCTTTGAACCAGACTATAAACAACTCATCACAGAAGACAAGATGGCCGCCAGACTTGGAGAGCTGTCAATCACCAATGACCACTCCTACAGCAGTAGAGGGCGTAATCATACTTCATTCCTAGAGTTAGAGAGGAGGTAAGTCAGCAGTCAATAACAACAAAAGTAAAGGGAATGTTGAATATTACTTAGAATTAGCTTGGTCTTGTGTAAACTCAGAAAGATTCAATCTTTGATGATGTCATTGCTTATTTTGCAGACTTCAAGAGGAAGATGATAGTGATGATGAGAGTACACCAATTGTGAATGAAGTTACCGTGGAAATAGCACCAGAATTACAGAATATGTTAAAATCCAAGCAACAAGTGTTACCAAACAGCATCATCAAGAAAGTGTAAGATTTTAAATAATCTTCCTCATATGAAGATTTTTATCAATCTACCTATGTCCATATCAATCTTCTTGATAGTGTCTAAACCTATTCTAGCTGTAACGGGGGTATTATTTTGTCAATCCAACAATCTACCATATATTCACGCCACCAATAGTACATTAAATACATTATCTTGTTCATTGTTCTTCACAGATCCGATCCTTGTACAGCTTTGATTCTCTGGAAACCTCCAGAATCCATTTTGCCAGACTCAACTCTTCCAGTTTGGAAGGACAATCAGGAAGCCATTCAGAAAGATGAGGAGGAAACCAGCTCCTCTAGTGACAGTATGTGTGAGAATGGCAGTGTTATGGAAACAGACAGGAATAACTCTAGAAGTGATACTTTGGATGTCACTGGGGTATCATTTGAGAATCATACTAGAAATATTACAGTACCACCAAGAGAAAACATGCAAAGTGAAACAGCGACAATGCCTCAAAGACAATTGCATAGAATTCCCCAAAATAATCATCAACATTTTCCCAGAGACTTACTGATAGCAGCCAGTGAGATCGTGGATAATAACAATGATCCTGGTGCAGTTGATATTGAGGAAATGAATGCAGGACTAAATAGACACATTCATGGACAACGTCTTCCAGTGTTGAGGGCTAGGAGACACTTACACAACAATGTACTAAGTATGCGTGACCAGAATCCAGATGATGACATGGAACTTTGATTTATGTCAGCAAAGACAGGACAGTGAAACATGAATATGGATGGTTACATGAATATGGAACTCAGATTCTGACTTCACGTGGTGCAGTGAGATCAAGAACCAGTGCCACCAGACAGAGAAAATGAGTGCAGCAATGGAGGTGTACAACGTGTAAGAACATGGGAGTATATATGGAACTTATTTGGTGTGTAAGGTTCTATATGTCTGTTTAGCACATGACTGCTATGAAATGAATGAACTGAAGTTGTGAGGTGTCATGAAGGACCAGTAGTTTTTAGAACTAACTGACAGTGGTGTAACAGTTCCAAAAGGCATCATTCAGTTTTAGGAATCAATGTAGTGTAAGCAGACATCTCTATGTGATTTCCCAGACTGGAAGATACTATTGACCATCACTTTGTTTTTGGACAAAGAAAACTTGTAGTGGGGTCCATGCTGCCAGGATGACTAAGTTGTCAAATGTGTGAAGTGAACCATAGAGGGCGCTATACAGTGATTAGCTTTGAAAGCAAGAAAAGTAGAGGGCACTGTAACTTTGCTCAAAGGAGCGAAGTGTGAGTGTGTGCCATACACGCAGTGGCACACAACTATTTTATCTTTGCTCAAAGGAGCCATGTGTAAGCATGCTTTTTTATCCTTGAACAGTTTCTTGGACTTTATTGACTTATTTTAAGCTATGTGTGCTAATTTTGTTCTAATGAACATAAACTTGCATGGTGTCAGTTTTCAAAAAATGTAGTTGACACATTACCTTTGCTGTCAGTTAGATTGTAATTATTTAAGCGTAGGTCAAACGTAAGGATATTTCACTCTTTCTCTTTTACCAAACTTTTAAAAAGTTTTATTTAGGTTATTTTCTCTGTTCTTGAAAGGAGATGTTAGATAAGTGTGTGTGAATGTTTGCAAATAATTGCTCTGCACATTTTTGTGTGTATTTCTTCCCAAGCATGGCATGTGCATTACATAATGAACCAAAACACACAAAGTGTGATATACTAGTAGTATTCTCTCCAATTAGACATGCATCACAATTTAGAGAAAACTTATAATTTATGATAGTACAGATGAATCTTGGTATTTGCTTCATACAAACTTCTGTACGGAGAATTAACCAGCTTGAAAATGACCGCAACTTGTTGTCTGGCTTATATGCTCAGCATGAAACATTACGGTCATACACAAAAATATCTTGATTACTGGTACTTGTTTTTCTGACTAGTACGCACAGAATGGGACATTAACCCCTTTACAGCCTACCATCCTATATATAGGAAGTAATTACATAGAGTTACAGAAACCAAGTCATTACATGTAAAGTGTTAGCTTCACACTCACAAAAATATCCTGACTAGTATATTGATTTTCATAACATATTCTACCATGTTTACAACAGGAGGGACAACATGCAGAAATTTAAGTTTTGTGATGTTTTTTTTAGTTTTTTACTTTATATGGATCACAATAGTTTAATATCTTAATGAAAGTTTGGTCTTACTAGTATCTAGTAGAAATGTCGCTGTATAAAATAATGTGTAGAAACAATTCAATGAAATCATTTTCAACAATGATTATACTTATAGTATCATATAGCATTATAGAAAACCCATGACCCATACTTAGGGTGGGGGGGGGGGTGGGGGGGTATGTGCACAAGTGCTTGCAGTGTTCTCTGCATCCATACTTTCATGAGTGTAGCGAGTGAAAATGCAGCAGAAAACACTGCAAGTACAAATACCACTGGAACTCATTACATATATTTATCTGAAATGGTTAATTTTCATAAAAATACAACACGATCACTTGTGTAGTGAATGATCGCATCCTCATTTGCATATCATTTGCATGCAGGTATGCAATAATATTTTGGTATTACACTGCAGTAAAAATGCCACTAGTATGTGCACTCACCAGTGCAAGTAATCTGTGGTACATATGTAATGATATACATTAATGATAGCTTGTTGCTGGTTGACATAGAATGCTACCAGTCAGTACTGACAAAATTCAGCCTAAACAAACATTTGCCAACAAGTTCTGCTGTTACATTATGGTCCAGATTGGAACTGAGTTTTTTATTTTTAAATGTCAATTTATGAATGGTAATGATTAGGAATATTACTAGCTGACCAGTACAATTTCCAGGATGAGGAGAACCCTAAGTGAGCACTGCTGATAAAGAGTTTGAAAACTTATGTGTATTAAATTTTATAAAATTGAAATAATTAAGTCACCTTGTACTATTCTGAAAATTGTTCCTTTGATATACAGTGGGCCCTCGCTAACTCGCGCCTCGGTAAGTCGCGGATTCGGCTAAGTCGCGGTTGTCACGTTGGATCCCATTTTTTCTTTAGTTTTCCTATTGTTTTCGGAACTCCTCTTTGTGTATTTTTTTTAAACAAATGGCACGCCACAGAAACATAAAAAATTAGTTGTTGTTTTAGAATATATAAAACAAATCCCGTTATTCGATGATATAAAAGTCAAAACTGCACTTCCGCAACCCGGAAATTGAACAGCATTTCTTGGCCCTACCATGGCCGCCAGGCGTGAGTTCGTAAGTTGTACTGTGTTAGTTTGTCGACCGTGCCAAAAAAAAAAAAGTCTAGCCGCGATTGATGCTTTGAGAGTCACACAATTGTACGATAATCTTCCTCAAAGATTTATTGTTAACCCAGGACTGTTACAATATTACGTCCATGCGTCCATCACAATAAATTTCGAATACATACCGTCATGTTCGTGAACTGAAAAGATTTACCCTGGATTTACTGAATATTGAAACTTTGATTTCGTGCGTATCTCATTGTTTTTTTTAATGAATATCGCCCTTGAACTTGCACTCATAAAAACGTGTACAGTACTAGTTTCATCTGCACATTACTGAAGAATGAAGAAAAGCTGACGTGTGACAATGTGTGGTTATGAATATATAATGAGCACCTCGCTAAGTCGCGGCCCTCGCTAAGTCGCGGGTTTCTTGATGGACCCGGACACCCGCGAGTTAGCGAGGGTCTACTGTATATATATATATACAAAGTGGTTCACATCAGAAGTAACAATCAGGGCACCCAAAAAAATGTGTTACTCTCTTGCATGCAGTTTTTGTACACACACACACACACACACACACACACACACACACACACACACACACACACACACACACACACACACACACACACACACAAAGCTTACTGTGTCAGCTGCAGTGGATAAAATTAAATAAAATCATGTACAAATTAATATATACTGGGTAGCTGTACTGCATGCCAAGACTAGAACATTGGTGTTACAAAGTTTATCAAAAGACACAACTCTGTAGAACTGTATTTCTGTATCTTTTAACTAAAATGAGAGAAAGCAGTACTTGTTTGAAATAAACAAATAAAAGTTGAAAATGACAAAATCAAAATGTGTGTCATTATTTCAGTTATCACCAATGTAAGTGTTCTCAATATTTAAAATTGATGACACAATCTAGTCTAGATATCTTTCTAACTCAATTTGAATAAAACTTTGGGTAAAACAGTTGTCTGGCAGAGTTATAGAAAAAGTTTGACCAGAACAACAGATCCTGTGTAATCCCTGTGGTGGAAAAGTGTGATTGTGTTTTACACATAGGAAATGGTGCACAGTGTATATATATATATACATGTATTAGTAGCAAGATATTTGTGAAACCAAGTGACACCAGGTTTGGCCAACCAGGGCAAGCTTGTAGCCTTGTGGGTGATTTAAATCATGGGCAGCAACACTTTTAGTGCAAGTTTGGGGAGTGGTCAAAATATGTAATTAGGATAGAAGTGCGCCCTCTGTGTTAGTCAACTTGACATTCTCGTTCAACTCATTTGATACCCATCAGTGTGGTCGCAATGCATAATAATTTGTGTGATTTTGTAATATTATTGACATAATAATGATTTGCATTTATAATCATTTGTGAGCTCAGCTAAAAAAATTCAAAAGTGACAAATGATAAATTATGTAAGAGATTTATTGTTTTACTACATAATAATATATACAATACTTTCCTCTATGTAAAATTATCAATGTACAATTGAAAACAAAAGTAACATTTTAACTAATTAGCAAAGTATCTTGCATTGTATTTACAACTGTAAAACTACGATACAATCATCATTTATTTTATTAAATTTGTAAAATAATCTTAATATACAGTGGCCTCATGACACCTTTAATAAAATCCGAAATGAGTCTCTCAAATAAAAACAAAATAAAACTAATTCCTATCCTTCACAGAAAACGTTTTCTGTGGGTTTTTTAGAAAATAAAATGGGAAGGTTCATCCAGACATAACAAAAACACACAATATTGAAAACGAGTGGTTGCATCATATTTTTGAACAATAAAAAATTAATGTGTCAGTAGCACGATTTATTGTTTTATGGTGATATACTACAAAATGCACATTCATTACTAAACACATAACTCTTCAGTACTGTACTGTGTTCTATCGTGTGACAACCCCGTCTTGTAATTTTTCAAGGGTGCCAGTGCTAAAATGATTGTATGATTTGTTCATGACAGCGTGAGCTATCACACCAGAAGCATCATTTAAACGGATAAAATAAGTTTAATTTCTCATTTACAAATGTTGATCTACAACTTGATTCTGATTCAGTAAAATTGCAACTGTATGTCAAACTTCCTTTTTTCAGAGTATTTTGATGGTGTTGGCACTGGGGTAATTGTGATGTAAAACATGACCTTATAAGTACAATAAAATAAAACTATCTTAGTTCTCTTGTTGTGATATGTGTACAGTACAACTGTGTATTTCAATTACAACTTTGTCTTCATTTAATTATTTACAAAATCTAAAAAATTTAACATCATCCATAAATGTGTTTGTTTTTCTGTAAAAGTGGTACATAACATCTAACCAAATTCCCCCAACTTTTTACCAGGTTCACTTTCTGATTGTTCATGTAAGGATGGTAAGTGGGTAAAATCCACATAAGTTTGTCCCATATTTTTTTAACAAGGTTTTCAAAGTTATGGTACAAGTACATGTACGAGGTATGAAAATCTATGAAAACATGACCATATATCTTCAATTCTTCACTCCGTTACTGGGGTCAAACAACTCTAGAAAAAGTTTGTACATCAAACTATGGGCAACAATGCTAAAACCACAATGTATACAGGTATACTAGCTAGAGTGTATGACAACCAATAATTGGTATTAAGTACAAAACATACGACACATGTCAGCTGACTAGCAGGTAAATATCACATGGGTAAAATTGATGGCAGTGGGTTTATGGTATGTAAATGGATTGGTTTGCAGGAGTCATGAAAAACAATGAAAATATTTCAGCACTACATGATAAGTACTAATATTTGACACTTACTGTATCACTTTTCTCACTAAAAAGTTTGCAGAACTCTTAAAGCACTGTACTCATAAAACATAGACACAGTTAGAACTTTTAAAACACTATTATCCTCAGGTTTACTCATAAAACATAGACACAGTTGAACGGCGTTCCCCTTTTGTTTGTATAATCCTCCTTAAGAAGGTTCCCAAGTCCCTTTGTGAAGATAACTTCCATTTCACTTCTAAAAACAGAAAATAGCTAAAATCTTTGTTTGGGTAAATTAGGACAGTGGTACTCTAAGCATTGACTACAGATGATGGGTAGTCAAGTTTACCCACAATGCAATTTGTAATGCCATGGCCACTGTCTTTCACATGGACTTGACTTGAAGGTTAAGAATTACAATTTAAACAGAGAATTTCTTGTAAAATTTCGGATAATTCTGTGGAGGCTGAAAATAAATTTTGCCTGTATTCCAATGCAAAATATACAGGTCTAAATAGGGAACTTGCAAACCCGCCATGTTGAATGTTGCATCATGGGAAATGTGATAATAAATACTAATGAATTGGTATCATAAACAATACTGTTACATTGTTTGCAACCATGAATGATCAATTCATAGTTTCCCTGACCATTGTGGGAGGTTTATTTTATCAGTAGCTCCAGATTAGGTATTACGATAACCATAGATAATCCTATAATCCTTTGCGTCTGAGCATGCTCAGTCTGGATTACAAGTTCCCTATTAATATGATCATAATTTTACAATGTAGATAAATTTTACATTTTAGTTTGGGGTTTATTAATATATAAACAACTGAAATAATAATAATATGCACTGAACAACATTGATTATAGATAGACTTAGGGAAAGTTTTATATCTAAAATTTAACTTCATTTAAGATAACATAGTTTTAAGAGTAAATACTACTGCTTTATTGCTAAAATTTGAAGCATTTCCTCCCACTAGGTTGTCTGTTTGACATCATTTGACAACAAATTTGTATCTTGGCCACCGTTATTTTAATAACAAGATGTAGAGGAAACACCATTGTGTATGAAATGAATAATTAAGGCTTTCAAACTACTGTGTTCTCTGGCAGGAAGAAAAGACCCCTGCTGAAAAATAGATATTTATAAACTGTAGTCATCTTGGATATTGATGTATCATTTGAGAATCATTGTTCATCACTTGAACACCTGCTATTTACATGCAGAGTGATACAGAGTCACTCTATAAAAATGTATCTACAGGACATCTTTAAACAATTTAGCAATGCAATGGTTTAAATAGCCATACTATGCAAGTGTTATATAATATATATGTTTATATATATATGTGTGTGTGTGTGTGTGTGTGTGTGTGTGTGTGTGTACTTCAAGCTAAAAATAAACATTAATTTTATATTAAAATATAATTTTTTCAAAAGAAGACTCATAATGCAAGTTATGTCAGCATGTTGACAGCTACCTATGAGACGACTAGTATATTTATCAATGTTGTATTAAAACATTCTTTCGTTTGCAGTAACTAGCTTGCAAGTCCTACTTAGTCACAAACACTACAGTATGTGTCAAATGGTTGATTAAGTAACAAATGGTTGTGAGTTATTACATTTCTACTAATTTCAGTGTTAGGGTAGATATATGGACTACAATGGCCATTGTTTTTCAAATGTGAAGAATAAATGTATACTTTGTTTATTGTAACTACCAGTACTGTATATATACAGGAGATTCATTACTTACTTCTAGATAACAAATCAATGGGTTGGCAAACAATGCCTATGAACATACCACAACAATGCAAATAGTAGCTGTGTTCTAAGATTTTCACACAGCATTATGCATGGCAACCAACTTATATACAAAACATTTTCTATTTTTATGAAATGGTTTTCATGAAATGACAGCATCATAGCTGCAGAAAAACACTGATTTACAACAAAGTTGTTTTACAAAGTTAACATTCAAGGGAAGAACAATGGACAGAATGAATACAAATTCACATTTTGAAATTTAAGAACAAGGCCATTCTAGTTCATATTGCCCATAGCAAATGTAGTCAGTATTATCAAGGACATATTCATTCAAAATAGCTGCCTCTGTCCTTATAATTGAGGGCTGGAGATAAAATTGATCATGAAGTTGGATTTAACAATGAAGAAATTTGCATAGTTTTGCACTAAAAGCATATTTACACATCTAAGCAGAAAAATATACATTTGATATTGTGTATCATACAACTATTATTGTCCAAGCACCTGCTTTAACATCATGTAATTTTTTTCTTTTCCACCTATGAACATTTCCTATAGATCGGCTTCCTTGCATCATGGCTAAGAACTAGGCATAAACAGTACAATCCACTCTTGATATTTCTTCAGCCTATGAATGTGGTCCAATTCTGGATCTGTTGCCTATGAGTGTGGTCCAATTCTGGATCTGCTCTGACTCTTGCTACTATTCACAGTTGTAGATGGATGGAATGTTGATTCTATAGGTGGGCGATACATATTCTGACTAACGTTTGGACTAAGATGTCGTGAGTTGTTGGTCATACTCTTTAGTACTTGTAGAATAGCATGAGGACCGATGTTCATCCTGATTAGTTCAAGCACAATCCTGAAATCCATAGAAAACAAAATGACATGAATCAACAACCCTACTGAACAACACATGTTTTCCCCAGGTACTCCAGTTTTCTCCTGCTTTTCAACACTTGGGTGCTGCACAAGTGGCACTTGTATAATAGTGTATTTGAATTTGATTTGGATTTCAAGTGGCACAAACTGAGTTTGTAAGCATATTACTCAAGAGAAAATACTTCAACAAAACCACATTCCAGTATATTGTATGTATTGTTCATGTTGATGCATGTCTTCTGTAATATTACGATTGTCTTGTGGCATTGTTTCAACACCTGATTGCTTAGCACGGATTTCCTGACTATCTTTGATATGAATGATAAATTACATCGTCAGGTTATTTCTTGATACCAGGTTTAAGTTTATTCAACTGCGAGTGGTGATTAATTAAGTGTGCTTCAGTCAGTACAATATAGCATAGGGGATATTGCGAGTACCTTTTCAATATGCAGCAAAACTAGGACCAAATATGTATAAACTCAGCTTGTGCCCATTTACAGGTAATATATTATTAGCCTTGCATATAACAGCCAACAAGGATTTATCTTTGTACAGTATCCACAACACTGCTATGACCATTACTTACTGCTTTTCATTGAAATTCCTTTGAACAAAAAGTGTTCTTTATCACACTGTGTATTGATCTAAGGACCCTGAGCCATAAAGATTAGTTCTCAATGGGCAAGTACGTACATGTTGACACAGACAAAACTTGTTTTGTTGTCTTCCTACTTTTTGATTTTTTTTAAATAAATGTTTTTCTCACCTGTATATTTTAGGACTCATTGATATTCCAGCTAGTTGACATAATTCATATAAGTCTTCTTCTTCCGATGAAAGGACACTTTTACTTTTCTTTGTTGTTATTGTATACTTGTAGTTCTGGCCTGTTCGGATAGCAGCACTCATCTTGCGTTTTGTCGGTTTTTTCTCTATCAAATGTCAAACTATCTGAAATGATAATGTCAAGTGTCATATGAAATTCATTTATTACGACATGCGATATGTATCATCAAGAATTGGTATGTAATCATGTATCATTTATGGGAAATAACACCATGTATATTATGATTGCGATTCACTTCGTCCCATTTTCAACTCGTCCCATTTCAACTCGCCCCAATTTCAACTCGCCCCATTTTCAACTCGCCCCATTTTTAACTCGTCCCATTTTCAACTCGCCCCAACAACACTAGGAAACGTTTATAAATCTAAACGATACATGGACTCGAAGTACGGAGACAGAAACATTTACATGATTTTACCTACGTAGCCAGTTGAAGCGTAGCAAATGTAACATTTCGTAGCAGAAAGTGGTGTGGGTTTTGGCTAAGTGTTTGGTAGATCTAGAACTTATACTAGCACAACAACTTTCCCCAGTCATGGAATATCACTTTTCACATTAGGACTTAATGTTTACAACCCAAATAAGAAATAATAATGATAATAACCAGGGAGAATATTAGTGACTGACACGCTTACGACTTCCGCGCGTACGGGTTTTGGAGACGTGTCTCCTCTCCCTAGTAAACGCAACTAAGTATTGTAGTATGTGTTTACAGCGCAAGTGGTACTTCATTAGTGGAATACGAGATACCACAGACCCTCCAAACTGAGTACTACTCGCTTCGATTTCATATATGCACAGGTAAATTATATTGCAAAGAGTTGGGGCGAGTTGAAAATGGGGCGAGTTGAAATTGGGGCGAGTTGAAAATTGGACGAGTTGAAAATTGGACGAGTTGAAATGGGACGAGTTGAAATTGGGACGAGTTGATCCGTCACCGTATATTATGAGTGTATGACATTTTGACAGAAATTACTAATTCATCTAGTCTCATTTTTCAATTTTCATGAACTTACGAAATTTACGTGAATACTTATAAGGCAAAACTGAACACATTCAACTCTCACGATGTGAACTGTGTATCATGTTCGTCAAACGTGTATGCGATATGCATATTGTATGGACGGACATGTACATTGTACGTAACATTGGCATGTTGGAGTTTGGGTTCTGCACAGATGTTTACATTCTTTTCGCTTCAACAATTTTTTGCAGTCTAGAGCGTCCATAAAAAGTTCACTGTTCAAAACAACATGACAAGTGGGTTTATCGGACATATGACGTTATGGCCTACAAAGTTTTCTATTAAAAAATCTCACCGCTGAAACATTGAACCTGCAAATATGCTGTCAGCTTCTTCAATTAGCCGCCATTTTGTACAGAAATGCATGACGGGATCGTCCGATATGAACAAAATAAGTTCGACAAAGGATGAGGTAATCTAGAAAAATCCATCCGCAAATGAGAAAAATTATGATTTTAGGTGACATGTATCGATGTTTAGGTACAAGATAATTTAGACCTTAAAAATATCATTAAAAATGTTTTCCGAAGCACATGATAATGTTTAAATTAAATTATCTTTGAACTATTTTATGTCGCGAAATGATTCAAATCTGTGATGTGTCTGTCGGCCATTTTGGTTTCGTCTTGTCATTTCTTCATTCACTGAATGAGGGAATATTGAGATTTCCTCTGAATTCAGCGGAGAGTAGGGGAAGTCATTGATGAAGATGGCGGATGCCAAAAATTCTAATCCCGACAACTTCAAAGGTTGGCTCTATAAATGGACCAACTATATCAAAGGGTACCAGCGACGTTGGTTCGTCCTCTCGAACGGCCTGCTATCGTACTACCGGTGAGTTCCACGTTGAATGAGGTGACGATGAGATACGTAGATGTATCATCATTATGGGAAATTATTGCATATGTATTTTATTGCAATACTTCAGTGTATTCTCCTACGCCGCCCTTATAGCATTGACATGCGTATATGGGACATGTAATTTTGAGAATGTATGCATCATGCCATTGAATATAAGCACAAGTTGAACTATCCTAAACTCTGACTATGAGGTGCTGACGTATTGCCAGCTGGTACATATTTGGTTATTTGCGTCAGTCGGATCATTGTTGGTGTTGTGTTTACCGTGGTCTAAAACTCCACACCCTCTCAAAACATTCCATCTTTGGATAAATCAATTTTCGAATATTATTTTGACGAGAAGGTGTGATGGGTCTGCATAATTTGTGGATGCGATGACAGTGATTAATATTCGTAGATGTAGGTGCAATATTATTTCACCACATCACACATGTATATTGTGCATACAATATCTGTATGCTATGTGTATGATTCCATAGATGCAGAAGTTATTTGTGATTTTTTATCCTTTATAGCAAGCGTTTTGATTGAAACTAGAATCATAATATAACTGCATTTACATGTAACACACCCTTTCTGGAGACCTCCTGGAGACCCTGCACACTTACAAATTACTATTGTTAGTGAGTCAGTGATATATGCCATTGTTTTGATTGTTAACACATTACTGTTAACTGGTTTTAGATAGTTATTGTAATGATTAAGAACAGTTTGACAAATTTGACACTTTAGAACTAGCCATCAATGGCTTCTCATTTCTTCCACTTGTATTGCATCATTGCTAAGTTTAGAACTTTAAAATGAAATAAGAAAACAATTATTGTTTGCATCAGAGTGGTCAGGGTTGAGATACTAAACCCTGTATTGTGAATATTTTATAGAGATTTCACCGTTTTCGTACTTTCAGAGAAAGCCAACTGCCCATTTCATTAGCCATTATTCTTTTTATGTGCCCATGTAAGGGTCAAAAGGTGACTTTTGTATTTTTGCGATTTTTGAAATGTAATATTCACATAATTCAATTAATATGTTTTCATTTAGCATTTGCCTATTCACTTAGCGATCAATTCATATTATATCAGTATTTTGAGTTGTCATAATTTCATGCTGATATCACAATGATTGGTTTCAGACTAACTGCAGTAACCATGGTTTCGCTCCATCTCAGGTCTTCTAGAGTGCATGCATGGTTAATCTGCATTCTGATGCACGTCATACCAGTGTTTTATGTTAGGCAGGAATCAGATTTTTCAGATTCAATAAAATAAAAGTTAAAGATTTTGTTGCAAAGTCATTTTTGCAAAGGGATTCTTGTATGAATTTGTTCAGATAGTTTCGTTCACTGTGTAGAATTCTCAACAAAACTTAATTTCATCAAGCAACAATTCTTGTATGAAACAATGAACTGAGTTTATGGCATAGTTGTTGGTAACTGATTGATGTTATTTCAAATTACGTTTATATATTGTGTGATAATATTTCCCATTTAAACAAATGCTTATCAACTTTGTAAAATTGTACATTACCCACTAAACAGCTAAGGAAATCAGGTAAAATGTAGTTTCCTATGTGTGTAACCAATATCATCATGTGGTGAGGAACCCAGGGTTCGTATAATTTACATATTTAATTAAACTAACCACAAGTTTGCCAAGAACCCTGGTCTAGTGAAATACCATGGATGCTTTGCTACTGTAGAAAAACCACTTATGTCGTAACCCTAGCAACAACAGCATTTGTTCAGACTCAGCATGAGAAGTTTACTACATGTAGATGTAGGATACCTATCAAATTATGGTATAGTGTATTTGAAATAACACAGGTATCTACCGTTAGTACTCTCTATTACTACACATGTTGGTTCTGAAAAGACCATAGACTAAGAACCTAATTGTATGATATGTATAGATGTGTTCAAGTATTGTTACCACCAAGGGTATGAACAGATGACTATTTACCTGGTAGGTATATGTTGCTTGATAATAAAACTCTGGATCACACTGAAACTTTCAGTGAAAGGATTCAATGGCAGCCCATTTTGAAGTTAGATTTTTAAGTAAACACTTTAATAATATGTCTGGATGTTGTGAATGATAGTGGCCTTGCAATAAACGTAATTTGTGCAAACTGTGTAATTATCACATACACTTCAACAACTACAACATAATTACATGTATCTTTTTTCACAAGATTTATGTATCAATATCAAGAGTAGACTATACACAGTTTGAAGACTACTGAATGTATCTTCAATTTGTCTAGGTATCACATGTTGGTGACATCTAGTGTACAGTATACATAAGAGCTATTTTCTCACTGTCAGAGGTCTTGTTGTGCATTTCAATGAGACTAACTGTGGCGTAATTCCTCTGTAGATTGATTCAACAAAAGTTGTGCCCTGAAGTGCATATATACACTTAACAGGTCAAACCAGTATGGCTTGAGACTTTATACATGTAAATGGGTGAAGTAGTGGTTAATGGTTTGTATGATATGTAAACTTCGGAAGAGTGGAAATCTTTGTATAATATTGTGTTAATTGATGGTACAATGTAGGACCACATTCCTAGGTAGCTAAGCTGTGGACTCCATTTGTAAGATTGTCTGACAGATACTTGTACATCTACATGTATGAATCTATTTGGTCAGTAGGTCATGTAGGAACTTCTTATCAGGTTGTTGCTCTCCACAAAGTTGAAGTTTGTGATGTGCTTGAGCGTGAGTGTTACAAAAGTTCTCCTGATTGATAGCTATCTTGTCGTTTGATGAATAATGATCAGAAGATCAGAATTCTGTATAGATAGTGATACTATCAATGTCTTATCACTCCAACCCAATGTCAACTTGTCCTACATAGTTACATGTAACTTGTCTCACTGTTCAGTTAACTCACCCAATATCAATTTGTCCGTTAAAAAGTGAACCTTAATAACTATAACTTTTCTTGTAAATTTTGGTATTGTTTATTCTGGACTTGCTGCAAAGCATACATTTTCACAAGCAGTAGCAAGCTCTGCAAACTGTCAACTATTGGGTGTATACGTATCAGTCTGTTATAAATATACATGTTATATCACATAGCCCCAGAAATAGACTTACTATAGTCCTAGCATGTTTTAACACAAGACTGTAATGCCCAGGGTTTTGAGGATCATGTTACTATAATACTAAGTATAAACTCGGTGATCTGAGGTATAAAGAAAGTTTGCCATGGTGTGACAAGTCCAGATTGAGATGGGTTGATAAGTTGAATGAGTGTACAGGATGAAGTGATTGTGAATCCTGTTATCAGAATTATCTAGATAGACTTTGTGTATAAAGAACACTAAGAAAAACTGACATACTATATCATCAAGTAAAGTATGTAGACAGTTTACTCTGAAACTATTGACTATAAAAATCCAATAGTGGCAAGGACATAGATATTACATTCAAGGTCCCTCTCCCACACAATTGTAAAACATTGTTTTAAGAAATGTAAGCAGCCAATTTTACATATATACTGGTATAAAACTTATTTTATGTTAGACACATGCTTAGATATCCAATCTGTTGACAAAGACTGAAGTGTGCAGTCAAAAATTTCAGGTAAATTTTCAAGTTGTGTTTGGAACAAAAGTTCGATATTATTCCCCAATATTTTTCTTTGTTCAGCCAAGGAAAATATGAGTGACCTAAGGTGACCTTGTCTCTAACATGCTTAGGTCACAATTATTTTCCAGCTGAATAAAGAAAAATATTGGGGAATAATATAATTATACCTCCTCAAGCATAAATCCGGAAAAATAATGGCGATTTGGAATGTTTTGACTTATATTTTGAGCACCACAAAACCATTGACATAGACACAGGTTGTCGTGACGTAGAATGACCAGGGTATATAATCCATATTTTCTGTTCAAAGACAATAATTTAGCTCGAGTATGGTATCCACTGTACAGATTTGCTATTTGGTGAAATTAGGCCATTGTACTAGTTTACTATTCTGATCATAGTAGGTTATGTGTCACTAGTGGTAGTACAAGAAGAAGGTGTAAAGGGCATGATAGTAGGGATAGTCTTATTGACCTTCATACAAGTTATCTGTAAACCTCAGGTGATAGCAGATAAGACCAAATAATGGTTGATGAGTTTACTAGCTCTGTTTGTTCATTATTGTTATCTTGACCACAGCCTCTTCCTATCTCTGATGATAGAGATAAAAAAAAATACCACCTGTAAGTTGTATGCCAGTTATAGAAAGTGAAAGTTGATGAAGTATCGTAGTGTTTGGTAAGAAATTGATGTGGATATTATCACTTTCATATGACATTTAGAACAATAACTAGATACAGCCTGTACAACATGTATCAACAATGCCTAGTAAGATGATATGTCCCCAGTCCAAAAAATAGTTGAAAAGGAGCAGACATTTCAGGATTAATCTTTCACTCAGAGTCTCAAACTTCTAAAATTGTGTGAGCAATATGTACTTGCATGAGTTGTCTTGCGATAATTTTACATGTACAGTGTACATGTACATTTTGAACATGTACGTGAACAGTTTTGGAATATTTGGTACAAAGTTAGCCTATTACCTTTACTATCATCTGTACTGAAGTATATGTATTTAACATTGATTTCAGACTGGTATATTTCTATAGTTTTTAGGATTGTTTTGAAAACATTGTATAAGTGCAGGTCATAAGACTATTAGTCCTAATTTTGTTTACTTCAAAGAGAGTGATACATACAAACATGGAGTGATTAATTTCTAGCCAAGTTATTGTATGCAAATTTTACATGTACATTTGTTTTTCCATTGTTCCATAGATATAAATGTAAGATACTGAGATTGAATTAACAAGTAGCAGTGCAGTGATAGTCATAAGCTACTGTACCTCAAATCATAGACCCTACGTAGGGTCTATGCTCAAATCAACAAAATCATTACATAGTTGACACTTTCATGGCACAACATCATCTAGCTAGAGCATACATATAGAACAGTCATGGAGGTAGGAATGATACCTCCATGGAACAATGGACTGCCTGTATAAGCAATATATATTTGCATTCAAGTCAGGGTGTTCGAGGTTTGGGTCTGAATCTCTTATGTAGTTTATACAAAATGTATTATAACTGGAAATATATGGAGTTGAGCAGGGATAGTGTAGACTATGATTTATAAACATCAAGATCTGTAATGTCAAACAGGCAGTCTACCCTCAAAATACATGTGCCCCAATTTGCCCCAAGCATCCATTAGCATGGCATGAATAAAGCTTGCTAGTACCTGTACATGTATGGTAGTGTGTAGTTCAGTATTATGCCCTTCCCTGTGTATGCCTGTCTTACTAGTAAATACATTCTTTGTCTGACTGTAGTACACACAAAAACTGATCCTTTAAATGGTCTGATTCTTGTATTGTTTTCTATAGTGATTCTACAAAAGCTTTTTGGAGAAGTAGGATATAGATGTGTATGTATAAAGCCAGGACTCTCCAGGCTGTACATTTGTGTGTGATCATGGAGGTATTGAAGTATTAGGGTCTCCCCTAATACAATTGTACCTCCATGGTGTGATGGTGTGATTAATCAATGGTTCCTCTATCCCTCTATCATGTATAGATGAACTACATGTATGAATTAAGCAAGGTCCTGTCCATAGCAAATCAACAATTGATGTACTAATATCTAACTAATAAACAATGTACATAGAATTTGTAAAAAAAATAACCACATGACTTGACTGTTGATATACATGTAAAGGTGTTTCAAGGTACATGTATGTACATGTTATTACTGTCTGTCTGTCTGTCTGTCTGTCTGTCTGTGAAAGGGTAGGTGGATATGGCTATGTGTTGTGCATTTAACAATGCATGTCAATTCAAAAGTAAGAAACTTCAAAATAACGAAAGTTTTGAATATAAAGGGAAGATAGTGATTTAAAGGATGTATTATACCTTATATGTATAATTTATCATATGTACATATAGATATCATGATGTAGTGCTGTTTTGGGTTTTTTTGGAACACCTACATGTACAAAAAATCTTCAAAACATTGAAGCCATCTGTAGATTATGGGTACAATTTTCAGCAAGGTGAAAATTAAATTATCAAGTAAATGAATTGAATAATTAAGAAGTATCTGAATTAACAAACTAATATTTTCAATATCTGAAAATCAGCAATAAGTGTGATTTCATTGAAATTGTAAATATTATATTTGGAGAAGAATTTTTCTCACAAGAAATCTCATTATTCATAATAGACCTCACTTTGAGAATGTGTTTACTTGCGTATAAAAACCTAAGCCCTCCATGTGTGTCTGAGACAGCCATCTTGTTTATTATGGGATGAATTTCATTAATGTGGATACATGCCAATACAGTTCTAATCTCTACTACTACATGTACATTTACACGTACCATGACACAGAAATTGTTCAATAATCATTTATGCATAGGAAAGTAAATTGATGAATTTCTGAGGTCAAAGTGATACACATGTACATGTAAATGGGATTTGATATTGTCAATGGCATAGGTAATTTATCTGTATTGATTTGATTGATTTATCTGTAACAATATACAATTGTATGTATACTTTTAACCTGTCTTGAAAACTAAAAGAACTTTTGTATGTAGAGATTTTTTGCAACAGTTCCCCCAGGTATGTAACTAGCTTGTCTTAAAATTGATGTATTATTTGATAATATTCCCTAATATTTTTCTTTGTTCAACCAAGGAAAATACAAGTGACCTAAGGGGTTTTGTCACTACGAGTTGCTACTAATAGTGTTGCTAGACTCGCAGTGACAACCCTTAGGTAGGTCACAAGTATTTTTTGGCTGACAAGAAAAATATCGGGGAATAATATTATATCTCGTTGAAAATAATTTATGAAATTTTGGGGGAAATAACGTCAATTTGGAATGTTTTGACTCATATTACGGGCACCACAGAACCCAGTGACATAGACACTGGTTATCATGATTAGCAAATTTGTTTGGTAAGGGGTAATGGGGTTTGCACATTTTGAAAACTAAATTTTACTTACAGCTGAGTGCACTCATTTTATTTTATTTTTTCCTTGGGGGAGTTTTTCATTTTCGTCAATATTATTACATGTAAATCAATAATTTTGACATATTTGTATTGCCTGTCACTAGTGTCAGTGTTAGGCATTCAAATATCAAACTTATTAAATTTTATGTAGTGGGGCATTTTGATCCCAATAATTCAATTTGCTTTTTAAATTTATGCAACATTCTGAGATTGCCTCTTAACACTACTGAAGTGCTTACACTAGATATCACAGACGTCAAAATTGAAAGAAAACTTGGCCTCAATTTCAATTTTTGATGCACATGCAAATCACAAAACATTGTACTTAGAGAGATCAATATAATGCAATACAGGTGTTATTATTTTTGCATTCTTAGTTGATAAACCTTGCAGGCATGCTTACCACTGTGACTGTAGTACTTCATTTTATTTTGGAGAATCTGTTTGCAAATTTATCACAGAGGTACCTGGTGCAGTGTAATCAGTGTCATTGCTTCCAGCATGTGTTATTTATTTTGAAAGCATCTTATATCATACATGTACATACTAGTAAAGCCAGCTCACTCAGATGAATAAATATTGAATTATTCAACGTAATAACTGTTCCATAAGTAACAAGATGTAATAATAGCCAGAGGGAAAATTAGTTAGTTGAAAACTAAGCCATTGCAGAATTTATAGCTATATAGTTCACAAGACTGTGAGACAAGACAAGAGTCTGTACTGTATATAGACTCATTCAGGAATATCCATGACACTGTTTGTGATCAATGCTATCATTCCAAATATTTCATTTGAATCACCTTGTGTATTTATAGTTCTACATGGTATACAAAGTACAAAGTACCAATTCAAGCTGTTCTATTGTGTTTACTGAGTTCAGGTTCTGTGGCCAATAGAATGGAAGATTGGAATTCCAACACACTTCTAACTGTGTGAACAGAGGCCAAGGTTAGACATGACTAAATTAATGGTAGTACTGCATCCACAGACAACCACAGTGTACTTCATCATGTAGCAAAGCAGGTAGCCCACTTGGACTAACACATGTTGTATGATAATTTGGAATTGAAGATTTAGGGACATGAAAGTATTTTGATAACACACACATTTAAACTAGTTTCAGATGTGTCTACAAATGACAATTCATGATTCAGTTTTGATTACTTGGGTCAGGGGATCACCGGTGGGCACTAACAACTGTCATCTCAGTATGTACTAGTAACAATAACTTTATATCATGTATGGACATTTGAATGGCACAAGCTGTGACATAAATCTTTTTCTTTTGTGCATAGAAGTGAAAGTACATTCATGCATTAGGTTATTATCCCTGCTGTAATCAAAGACTATATTTATATTATAACATGGAGAATATATAATGAAATTTCTCATTTATAGAATTGTCTACACGCTAGCCATGTAACATTTACTGATTTTAAAAATTAACGAAAGCCTAAAGAAAATGAAAAAGAGAAGTGATAGCAAGGAAAAACAGTACCACATAATATATAATGTAGTGATTTAATGTTTGCCTGGTGTTCACAGGATTCATCATGCAGATAGTCACAGGATTCTGGCAAATAGTGCAATGATAAAATGTCCTGCATCATTTTGTGTGGTTTCATTATAATTTAATGACAATGCTGCAACGGATGCTGCAGTCTTTTCAAATATTGACTGTATTGTAAATTTTATCAACTCAGAAATGAGGATACATTTGTACAACTGTTCATACTGTTAGATACTTTCCATATTTCTCTGTATTATTGTAATGTATTTTAATGTTTACTAACTGAAAACAAGAAACACAGTGTATTGTTACAGCTGTTGTAAATTTCAATGCATATAGGGAAAGCAATGCGTAGGCTGTAACATCAAGAACAGTAACTAAAAACAGTAAGCAAAAGTACATGTTTTAATCGAAGGACCATTCCACTATAGTGAACCCTCTAGGCGAGTGATATAGTTTACTATGAATAACGCCCTCTAGTGGTAGTTGTTGAGATATTGCAGCCCCAATATGGCTGTTTGCTCAGAAAATGCAGATACCAAGTGACAGTATTCTTATTAGATATCATACTGAGTGAATATTTATATGGTGGGAAATGTGTATTTATTTGTAATTATGATTTTCACCCAGATAGAATGTCAATGTACATGTAATAGTGCAGTGTAATTTTTGATGAAGCATTCCTTTTTGTTGATATGGCAATATGATACTTGCCTGGCAAGTATTGTGGGTGTTTCATATTTGAAATTACAGTGAGTCAAAATGATAAAAACTGGCCTTTCTTTTGAGTCACCACATAGTAAGAGATAGGGGAACAATAAATGTGGTGTGTCACTAAAAATTGTATACATCAGTGGCGCGTCAAATTGGCCTATAGGGCACACTGAATGATACCCTCTGATGTCATTTACAGTGAAGAATACTCTTAAGTTGATAAGTTTATACGCTTAGTCAAATACATAAAACATAGAGGAGATAAACTATTTCTTTCTGAGTTTACTTGACAAATCACAAGTAAAAATTAAATGATATAGAAAAACTATTCAAATTTTACAGAACTGTCAATATTCAGTGTGGTTCTAACATCAGACAAACTTTGCACCCTAGTAATCAAGACAAAGTCAAGAACTACAGTCAGGGGTGAACAAATCATTTTGTGAACTGGTGGTCCCCGGACCAGTGCCTTAAAAATCCAGTGGTCCTGCTGAAAGAATTAGTGGTCCCAGGTCCCACTAATGTGAAACATTAAATCTTACCTATGAATCTGTATATTCAGATGACTTTTTAACATAGTTATTAACAGTAAGGTACTGGTCCAACAGACCAGACAAGGTCAAATTTGTGTGGTCCGCCCAAAAAAATTGCTAGTCCCGGACCCAGGACCAGTGGATTTGTTCACCCCTGACAGTGTAGAATGTGTTCCTAAATAACTAAGAAAGTCGCTCACAGTTGTTTCAACATGGATGGTAAGTGTATACAGGAATCAGTGGTTTAGAACTGTGGGTGATATTCATCATACACATAATATGATTAATACACATATCAGAATTGACAAGTTGTTGGAGTCACACCAGCCAAACTAGTACAGCCTCAGAGTGCAAATGTACAAAGAACATGTAATTTATTGAATTCAGTATAATACTTTTGCCAACAGTTAATTGAATTACTTCTATCCAGTCTCAAAATGATTTCAAGAAACTGTGGCTATAATCTCTTTGATATTAGTGTGTTATGAATATAAATTACTTCATACTGTATAGTGCTTGTTATAGTTGTGATATTCCCTTATGAAATGTAAAAATAGAATATTGGATTATGTTTTCTGTTTGATATGCATTTTCAAGTCTTATATGAGATGAGTATTTTAGCTTTAGTCCCTGTAAATTTGAATCATTGTGTCAAACACAAGCAGCGTCTCACAAACATTCATCAATTTTGGAAATTTAAAATGAGGGATTTGAGATATCAAATTCAAAGTTTGGTCACAGCCAATATTTGCATTGTAGTCTGTCAGTTCAGTAAATACTTTGGAGCCAATGCAAAAGAATTGTTTTTGAAAATATGATGCATACGTGATTGGTAATATTTTAGAGAATGGTAGGGACAGTGTGGGTCTGTGGATTTTTCCATTGCTTTTCACTAACACAAAGAATGAGTGAAACCAGACTATGTATTTAAAGTTATCAGAGTGGTTGTACTTTGCATTGAAATGTCGGTGTGGGCATACATACAGATTATACATGTATCTTACCATAATGGCTGACTTTTACCAGACATTGTGAAAACCAATGATTATGTTTGACATGCTAAAAATAGCACTTATAATTTATCCGGGGCTTGTTAATTTATTGTGACATTTTGAAAAACGGCTATGCTGTGGTCCCAAACAAGCTGTACGTATACATTTTTTAGGATATTTTATGTCAATATTTTGTTGTGTCTTGTTACAGTAAGGATATGTCCACTTGTGTGAATGTTAGACAAAATGGCATGTTGGGTGTTTTGACACTGTATTTCTCTAGAGCGATAAACAATCAGGTAAAAATATTACCAAGTTGTTAGTATTGCACTGATGTTCTCACTATGGTTAGACACTGTATTGGCAATTTTAAATTTTAAATGATTGTTACCTTCTCATAATGCCTTTTAATGGGTTTCTAAAATCTGGAAAAAAAAGACAAGTTTGGATATGTAAGCCAGGCTGAGAGCAGAGACAGGTGATTTGCATGCATGTATGAAGTATAAGACTTTAATAGTGTTCGCTAAAAGCAGCCATGGAAGGTCAAGAATCTTCACAAACAGTGTTTCTGGTTTTATTGCATAAAGTAAATATAGAAAAGTGCATGTAATGTAAGTAGAGAGGTTTAGGCCAGAAGGGCAATGGAAAACTATTACCAGCTTCATATTACAAATATATCAGTGGTAGCTTGCATACAGAAGCTATATGTGCCATTTCCTTGATATACTTACATAAGTAATTCTAAAATAATTTGAAGTCAGTTTAGTCTGAAGGAGATTCAATTGTGACATTTTACAGTATCCGTGAGGTAAAAAAGATGTTGTGTCGAATCCATTCTGGTATTGTTATTATATGTTTACATACTACATTGTACTAGTGGAGAAGGTCAGGCTTTCACTGTTTCAGTACAGTGCGGGTTATTGCCCTCAGCGATGAGTGTTACCTAATGTACATGTATACATGTACACACCCAAACATATTTATATAGTTAGTAACATTACATAAAAATAAGAGTACACAAATGCTGAAAGCCAGGTACTTTAGGGCCTGGAATTAGATTTGTTCCATTTGTACTAGTAGAAGTAAATTGAGAAAATTAGAAATGTATTGCCCAGTCTCAGACATAACTCACTATTAACATGTTATGAAGGTATTATACAGAAAAATAACAAATTGGTAGCATTACCAGTCTCAGTTTACAAACAAGGCAAGGACTCTCATGGCCATATTTATATATTCATCATGGTACATCAATAAAATATATGTACATAATCAAATATGTAAATATGTAATTGTCGTATTCTGTTGATGTTTTGTTATTAGATTGGCTATAACCTCAGTAACAGGGAAAGGAGTAAACATTGCATAGTTTCCCATACAATTTATCATGATTTTGTTTGGGAACCCAGTAAAATTACTGAGGGACCCTCGGTAGATTCATACTGCTCGTATAAAAAACACTGCATTCTGTGGTATATATGATACTGCTTGTAAACACAAAACAGTCCTACATGTGGTAGGAACTTGAAGTACATGAGGTACATGTATGACAATTAATTGAAGTATATGTATATTGGGACTGTTAGTGTGAAAGGTTTTTGTTTGTCATCAACATTGATGTTATTTTATCTGTGTTGTATTTTCAGTACTCAAGCTGAGATGGCCCATACTTGCCGTGGCACTATCAATTTAGCTGGTGCATATATAGATACAGAAGACTCTTGCAACTTTGTGATTTCTAGTGGTGCCCAGACCTTCCATCTTAAAGCCAGCTCAGAAGTAGAACGTCAACGCTGGGTTACAGCTCTTGAACTGGCTAAAGCTAAAGCTATTCGTATGATGGAGGCAGCTTCAGGTATGTCACTGTACTCCATACATTCTCTAAACAAAATGTATATGTCAGTTCTGTCACTTTGTGTGTGTACAAAATGTATATGTCAGTTCTGTCACTTTGTGTGTGTACAAAATGTATATGTCAGTTCTGTCACTTTGTGTGTGTACAAAATGTATATGTCAGTTCTGTCACTTTGTGTGTGTACAAAATGTATATGTCAGTTCTGTCACTTTGTGTGTGTACAAAATGTATATTTCATTTCTGTCACTTGTGTCTGTACAAAATGTATATTTCATTTCTGTCACTTGTGTGTGTACAAAATGTGTATTTCAATTATCACTTGTATGTGAACAAAATGTATATTTCATATCTGAACAAAGTTTATATTTTATTTCTGTTAGTCTTTGTCTGTCTACTATACCATCTTCTCCATAGTAAGTTGATTTTTTGATGCAAAGAATCATGACAAAAGAAAGTACAAATCACACCTGTGTGACTCATTGTATGATGTGCATGTGATTAGAGTTAGTGTACTTTGAAATTACCAATGGGTGGACTTGATTGAACACACTGGTTGGTCGATTACAACATGGTCATGACCGATTTATAACACCACATCGTGTGACAAGATCTGAGGCATTCAATGGAGAAGGAGGTCCAACGAAAGGCCTGCTTTCAGTGTTCAAGGATTTCAAATGTAACTTCTCCCAATAGATGACATACAACCTGCACAGCTATTCTAAAATTATATTTCAACACTTCGATTCATATACAAATATATTGCTTGGCTAATTTAGTCTGTAATAACAGAAATGCAAACTGTCCAATTTGATTCACATCTCTATGTTTGAGTCCATGTCTGATCAAAATTGGCTGTGTTATTCAAACATCCCTGAAAGGGTGTGCATCTACCGTCCCCATCCCTACAACAAACAAGTATCAAATACTCATAACTGTACCAGGTGAACCAATAGATCTTCCAACTGTAAGTACCCCGTAGCAATGAATACTGCCCTCTAGAGGTAAAAAAGGAACAAGACACCATTTTGGTTTTGAGCTGACACATCTACATGTACATTTACATCGTACAACATTTATATGATGTTTGAAATCCAGTAGCCTAGCGTAGACAACTGATCAACCATAGGATATTTCTTAACATTCACCATATTTGTTTTGTTTTTTGCATAGAAATAATTTCTCAATCTCAATCCTGTATGTATCAAACAATGTAAGCCCATTAGTATTGTGGTTTATATTTAACAAAGAATCACTTTCATATCAAGTTAACATTTGTCATATTTTCCCCAAATACTAGATTATGTATGATAGATACCAAGTAAATCATATTTTGGTAGATGTGTGATAAGTATTATGTGTTTACAATAGTAGAACCACAGAAATAGACATACTATTATTTCAGTGGTTCTACTATTGTAAACATGTTTTGTTATCCATAACATTATATAATCCAATGTAATCTCTGACTGAAATGACATCGATTTTGTTGTAGTGTTATATTGATCCATGTCAATTAAGTCCAGTTTTATCAAGTACAATAATTTTCTCATATTATTAATAACTAGAAAACATGTGACAAGTTTCTTTTAGCTGCCAGCTTGGTGTGATATTTGTGTTGTGTTACAGAATGGCTAAATACAGAGAATCAGAAGTGTCCATAGATTTTTATTACTATACATACAAATATATCCTTTATCCTCACACTGCTTGTAGTGATTAGAACAAATCTCACAAATAATATTGTCTGTGCTCCATTTATTGGAATAATGAAAGAAGAAATGTGAAAACAAATCAACAATCTTCACCCTTACTGGTACTACCCACACATACATGTACAACTTGGTGTGGAATATTGAAAGAAGAAGTGTCAAAACAAATCAACAATCTTCACCCTTACTGGTACTACCCACACATACATGTACAAATTAGTGTGGAATATTCAAAGAAGTGTCAAAACAAATCAACAATCTTCACCCTTACTAGTACTACCAACACATACATGTACAACTTGGTGTGGAATATTGAAAGAAGAAGTGTCAAAACAAATCAACAATCTTCACCCTTACTGGTACTACCCACACATACATGTACAAATTAGTGTGGAATATTCAAAGAAGTGTCAAAACAAATCAACAATCTTCACCCTTACTAGTACTACCAACACGTACATGTACAACTTGGTGTAGAATATTCAAAGAAGAAGTGTCAAAACAAATCAACAATCTTCACCCTTACTGGTACTACCCACACATACATGTACAACTTGGTGTGGAATATTGAAAGAAGAAGTGTCAAAAACAAATCAACAATCTTCACCCTTACTAGTACTACCAACACATACATGTACAACTTGGTGTAGAATATTCAAAGAAGAAGTGTCAAAACAAATCAACAATCTTCACCCTTACTGGTACTACCCACACATACATGTACAAATTAGTGTGGAATATTCAAAGAAGTGTCAAAACAAATCAACAGTCTTCACCTTTACTAGTACTACCCACACATACATGTACAACTTGGTGTGAAATATTGAAAGAAGAAGTGTCAAAACAAATCAACAATCTTCACCCTTACTGGTACTACCCACACATACATGTACAAATTAGTGTGGAATATTCAAAGAAGTGTCAAAACAAATCAACAGTCTTCACCTTTACTAGTACTACCCACACATGCCCTTACTAGTACTACCCACACATACCCTTACTAGTACTACCCACACATGCATGTGCAAACTTGGTGTAGAATATTCAAAATCAAAGTGTCACTGAAAATAAATCAACAGTCTTCACCCTTACTAGTACTACCCACATATACATGTACGACTTGGTGTGGAATATTCAAAATCAAAGTGTCACTGAAAATAAACAGTCTTCACGCTTACTAGCACTGCCCACACATACATCTACAACCACAACTGGGTATGATACTTATTGGTGTTACCCAGTTGACAGAACTAGAAATAGAAAGTATACCATTCACCAGAGTGCATGAATGTCATGTTTATGTTGAAATGGTTTGACTGCCACAGACATAACAAGCCTTGGTTGATTGGTTAGTCAGGATAAAAAGGAACAATTTTATTAAGTGCAGGAATAAAGATGTGGCTATGATACTAGTAAATGTAGTTCTTAACCAATTGTGTAATTCTGAACAACATTTCTGTGTGTCAAGTTTTTAAAAAAAACAGGTTGTTCAAAGTGTTGTTAGTGACATGACTAACAAACCTAGTATACCATAATGTCTTTGAACATCAGAGATGTAGCCATAATTTTGAGGTGATCCCAATATGCCCTGTTGGAAAACCCCTTGTCTTTGAACATCAGAGATGTAGCCATAATTTTGAGGTGATCCCAATATGCCCTGTTGGAAAACCCCTTGTCTTTGAACATCAGAGATGTAGTCATAATTTTGAGGTGATCCCAATATGCCCTGTTGGAAAACCTCATAAAAATTGAAAATGTGCTTCCCAGAATAATAAGTTAGTCCTGACAAGGGTTAGACAGGAATTGTAAATCTTAACATACATTTGTAGTTGTAGCATTGATGTATGATCTGTAGAGGAAGTAACCTGGACTTACTAACTTGAGTATGACAGTCTACAAAGCTGCAGGTCAGAAAGTGCCTTGAATCACGGAGATTGTCTTTGCATGAACTATTTATATGATATGAAATGTATTCCATTTATAAAGATTCCTGCATGGTTTATTTCCCGTACTAGAAATTCCAGATGTCAACTTATGTGTAATTCCTGAATCAGTTCCTGTATGGAAAAATCAACTCTCATTTTTGACATATCAGAAACAATAAAATCATATATTCAATATTTCACTAGTTTGTAACAGACTGCACTAGTATTAACATTGTCACTGTCTGCTTGTCAATGTGATCATGTCCCTCATTAAGGTCATGACCCAGGTCAAAGTTGATGCACAGTGTGCATGCAGATGATGAAAATGTTGAATTTAGATGAAAACTTATGTAACCGTCATTTCAAGTTTGTATGCAGACTGCAAATGTAATTCCAATTTTTTATAACAGTGTAACCAGCAATACATTATATTAAGCATGTCAGTCAGGGCCTTGGACCTCGATTAGTTCAGAAAGAACGACTGTCCTTGGTCCTCACCAGAATTTTATTTTGTCCCTAGACGTTGTATTTTTTTTCTCTCTTTCATTTCTATATATTTATTCAATATCTGTATAATCTGTATAAGTTCTGGTGAAATAAATTTCAATTCAAATCTTTCTCTACTTCATTGTCTGTTTAGCTATTGACAAAATTCATTAAACTCTAGTACATGTAAAATGGTGTTGTATATATATATATGCTACTGGGTTAGTGAACTCATTTCTCTTATATTTGCGCTGACTGAAAGCACTTTCTCAATTGAAATAAAAAAATATGTATCCCAAATTTCATGTCTGCATTGACATAGTATCACATTGATATCACAAGTACAAGTTATTGTTACAGTTCCAATCATACTGCTATGTCATAAAAAGTGCACTAATTATTACATACTTAGAAATTACTATTTTTTGTCATTATTTATGAGATGAAATTTCTGTTTAATTTTTCAATGAAATGTGAATTGAAATATAATATATACGTGTACTTTCTGTGATAATTTAGTACAAAAAAATATAGAATTTCCATGAAGGTGAGTGACAGAAAGGTTATATAAGGTTGGATTCTGAGATGTGATGACATTTTATATTCTATTCACATCCCTCATCCTGTTCATTGCTGTCTGCTCCAATCTAATGGAATATTTCCGGGCCTGATTCTCCGGAGGCTTTATAGTTTCTACATCAGATTTCTAACTCTGTCTGTATGCAGTGCATATTACTGCTATTCAATGTGGCTAATGGCCGTCTATCATGTTTAGACAGTCATGTACCAGCTTGTTGAATGACCCAAAAATGTGACCTTTGTGGGCTTCACCCCCCATTGTAATTATGTTGTGGCCCTATTGTCATTCGGTCAGTATGGGATTGAAACGGACAGACTTGTGTGCCTGTGTGTTAAACGCAGTTTTAAAAAGCAAGTACATATTCGGTGAGTACATATGTTAGATACAGCTAGCTGAACGTAGTGCCACCAACCTTATTGATGTTACCTGCCATAAACTTTAGCATTATGGTACTGGCAAGTTTCATGTCACTAACAAAACTGAAGTGTGTGCATTAAATGTAGGCCAACGTATATAAAAAATGTACCTCATGTTGCCCATGAACCATGTAGCCTTTATATTTATAAGTGTCAGCAGTTTGAAATCGTCTCAGTTGTGTGCTTTCACACAGTCACAGACAAGCTGCAGATTTGTTCAAAGCCCAACCTGTATGGAGTTGATCAGGTATGTCATCAACAAGACAAAACAACTCCATGTCAGCAAGTACAAAAGACAGAAGTATTTGACCATCCTATGCAGTCAATACATCAAAGGTTGCTGCACCTTTCATTTACATAGACATTGTGTAACGTCATCAGATCTGTACTAAAACATACATGGTAGAATTTAAAGGCCACACAGCTTCTATTCAGAATGCAATCATAGCTGTCTTCAAGATACCCCACTTGAATTTTAAATTGGCATATGCAGACCCAATAAATTGAAATAGAGCCAACAAAACAATGGATTCAATGTAGCCAAATGTTAAATGTAACTTTTGTTACATTGTACCAGTGAAACTCTTTACTTGAATATATGTATGTAGTTAGTGACCCATGGCCTTGTATTGAAAACATCTATTCCTATGCTACTACTCAAGACAGCCCATAATACAAATGTAGTAAACGGAATTCTTGAATCAGTTCTCGTAGTCTTCTATTTTCTTGCCATGTAATTCCTTCTAATACTAGATTACCTATACTAATGCAGTGATTACTTCACTGTCTTCTTAGATATTGTGAACATGACATCCTATTAGTATGCATCTACCTGTATATACATGTATAATAGAATTACTACTGCAATTGTGACATACAACACACTGTACATATATGCATATAACTATATCTATGTCACATATGGTAGCTGTATTGTGATTGGCCTACTTTTCGCATTGTTATCGGTTTTGTGTATATGCTTGATTGTGATTGGCTAAATTTTCTCAATATCACAGCATGTTTGTAGTTAGTGTTAATTTCATAATTGTGCCATAATGTATTTTGTAAAATAATTCATAATCATATGTAACAGTTATTATCAGTTATATAAGCTTGATTATTATAGGAATGAATTAAGAAATCCATATTCAGATATAAAAATTAAATATGATATAATTCCATGTACAAGTTACAGCAATTTAGAATTATGCATGGTAATAATTTAGTTCTGTACTCTGGTCATCAATCTGACATGATTTCAATTAAAGTTTTACAGAAAGATACTTACATAGACTTGTTTATGAAATTGAATTTATTTAGAGGACTATCCCACAATGTCACACAAGCTCAATAAACGTACTTTGTTCTTATAGGGGAGGGGGTTCTGGTGTCAATGCGATGGCTGAACTTCATTTTTAGAAAACTTTCACCCCTCCAATGATAACAGGTTCTGTATTTACAAAATGTACTATTGAGATGTAGATAAGTTAAAATGTACTGCTAATGTGAGATACAGTACTGGTGTTTTACTGTGTTTTTACATTGTATTGATCATAGTGGTGGGATCACTACAGTTTTCATCATGGTTTACATCGTATATAAACATGTTCGGCATAGTTCAGATACATATAGACCAAACATAGACCTTCCACCAACATTGGTGGAGGGTCTATGGGCCAAACAACCAAATACATCAATCTGAGAATGAGACTCAGTGTTCACAGACTCTGAATCAGATACAGAAAACAGTCCATGTATGAATAGTATACCCCTTATAATGCTGGCAAGATGTCGCCAAAATGTGTTTTCTTGACTCAGTAGATATTTTTATTGCACCATATATCATGTCCTGCTAGTTAACATGAAAAACTAACTTTGTAAAAAGTCCACTGAGATGGTAAACTAATCTGTTTTTGTGCTGTGTATTAAATATGAAAATAGACATTCTAATTATGGATCTTCTACATGTAACACAACCTGTCAAATACACTAATGTAAATATGAATAATATATTATGTAAATATTGAAATGTTACATGCAATTATAAAAATAGAATTTAATTGCTGGGTCAACAAAGGGCAAAGGTTGAAAGTTATCATAGTTCCAGTTACAGTTTACTCAGGCAATAAATTGTCAATGTGCCATTATATGAATTATTATTACCACAACAATAAAAAGCCAACAAGTAATGTGTATGTTATCAGCAGTTTGATATAATTTATAACATAATAAAATGAAAAGTACCCAATTATTGAATCCATGGATATCTGTTTAACAGCTGTGTCAGAGTTCAGTAAATATTTTGTTGAATAGCATGTTTGATGTGTTCCATACTTGAACCTTTTGTGAATAACTAGGTATATTTATAGTTTGCTCTTGAAAATGTCTGACAGTACATGTAGTAGCATGTTTAAATGTCAAGTAGTAAAAGGGGGATTCCAAAGCTGCGTGGCAACATATACAGAGGTATAGAGGGTCTTCGCCATAAACAGTAGGTTCTTTGACTTGTACAGATTATAAAAGACAAGACAAGCAGTTTACAGGTTTTTTTAGCATTGAGCATTTGATCTGTCTTGGTCGACAATCCTCATCAGAATGACAAATTCCATAGTTACAGGTGACCAATAGGTGGCGGTATCCTCATCAGAATGACTAATTCTATAGTTACAGCTGACCACTTTGAAAATAAATTGAAACTTTGAACTACTTACGCATTATAACCTGTGTAAATAATTTGATGTACCAAGGTGGTGCATATCTTTGGTCAGTATGCTCTTTAATATTTTTGTACAAATTCTGTGACAGGCGGTTAGTGATATAAAAAGAACAACCAGGCAGCATGCTGTCGAAGCCAATTTGATGCACCACTGATGTACACAATTTATAGGGACATACCAAAATGTGGTGTTCCCCTATCTCATACTACATGTATGTGGTGACTCGTAAGAAATGCCAGTTTTTATCGTACTGACCTGCAACAACAAAATATGGTTATATTATGTTATCATAGATAATGTACATGCATGTGTAAAATGTTAAATAGATAAGACTGACAATTGGCTATTCAAAACTTTGTTTATTTATAATTGTATACAGTATGTGTGAACACAGTGTAGTAGGTTCTGATTCGTGAAGTTCATCCATTTTGGATTTTACACTTTTGAAGAATACTTGCCAAGTAGGAAATTGACCCATTTCAGACTAAGAGGGCGCTGTGCAATTAGAGGTATATATTCTAGCAATGCCATTGGTAAGAAGTCACCTTTGACCTATAATTAGGCAATGTCATTGGTAAGAAGTCACCTTTGACCTGTAATTAGAGGTCCAGTATAGATTCTGGCAATGTCATTGGTAGGATTAACCTTTGACATGTAATTAGAAGTTTAGATGTAGCAAGTGATTGGTTGAGTCAATTTTATCATTTGGAGCAAGTCTGTTATCAAATCAATTACATGTATCCTGTAATTGGAAGTGCATACAGTGCAGAATTTTCAGACAAAAACTAGACTGTAACTTGTAAGGTACATCCTTTCACTCCCGCCTCCACAGCCAAAGGGGTTGGCTGATGTGTGTGGGTGCCCCAATGTGACATACCTTACAGACTCCCCCCCCCCAAAAACAAATTGTAAAAGTGGTGTTTCATTTATAATCTTCATAACTAAGTTGTTATATTTTGAATACATTGGTGAAATCAACCTTGCTCCATCCCATCAGTCAAGGTGTATTACATATAATTTTTTTTTAAATCAGCACCCCACCAGCCCCTTTACCATGACACACCCAAACAACTTTGTGAATAATTACTTGGTTTTCTTCAAACTTTATGCCAAAAATTCCCAATTGGCTATGAAATCTATTTAAGACAGATTGGGCAGTAGAATATTGAAATATGTGTGACAAATTGTATAGCAAAAGTTCTTCGACTCCAGAGACCACAGACATAATGATGTAAGATATTTGCATGTGGTTGACATGTGATTGCTTGAACTGGTCATCAATGACATCATTACTGTACATGAAGGTACAACACACGGCTTGGTAATACAGCTGGGGTGTCTTTTTACATACAATAAATACATGTATTTATAGATTCTGTTTTCAGTATGCTAATTAGCAGGACCGATGTGATCTCAGCTTTAGGACGATCCATTGGTTGTGTGGAGGTTGATGTCCGCCCCCAAACTGACAGTGACAGCCCTTTACAGCATGCGTGCTTCACATATTTAGAAAGTGACCCACACACATTATCAATTCATAGGTCTCACTCAAATAGTCAGTCTCTCCGGTTGTGTCCACTGGTCACTGGTCTAGAATTGACTGGACTTTTTTTACCCAGTCGACAGTGGTGGTATTGTCTTTGTTGAATATTTGTGTGTGTATGCAGATTAGTGGAACAATCACAAACCTATTTAGGCCTCCAGTGAATTGTACTGGTATGATGTATTCATTCCTTCATTTCATCATGGAGTTACAGTAGCTGTTCTACATTGAAGGATGATACCTATTCAGTTATGCCAACTCTTCGTGTCTTCACTGTGCTCCGTAAATGTAGATTTTGTCGTAAAAAGCCAGTGGTTCATGGTTAGTACCAATCTCTTCTTTCTGTCTATTTTTTGATGTTACATATTTCCATATGGGAAGTTCCGTTTTCTGTTTGTGACTTCTAGTGTACATTTGTATATGCAGTAGGTCTTTTGATACCTCTCTAACTACTAGTTCATTCTGTGCGACATAAATACCAGAAAAACTAAAGGTTATTATTCTGAAACAAACTAATATATTCAACTATATTAATGAGTGTCGTCATACAAGTGATAAGAGATTGTCCTCTCTTCACCAAAGATACATAGATCAATACAAATAAAATACATTGTTAATACACCACAGAATTATATTTGATGTCTGTAAATGTATTTAAATCATTTGTTACCCACACTGACCTATGGCTGTATCTTTTGTGCTAATAGCAACAGCTGTTAATTTATGGGCGTGTATGTAATGCACTAAATATATATGTTACAATTTAAAATCCCCAGTAGCAGGAGATATGAATAACAGTTTTATAAATTTTATTTTTTTTTGACATATTTAAGTTGTTGTACCTGGTGAAATATATACAATGTATAATTACCTATCAAAACCTTCTAACATCGTACTAAATTGCTGCTATTTGTTGACAAATAAGCACCTAATTTATAACTGTTTACACATGGTCATCAAGCCAGTGTAATGTACATAGTACAATTTATTATGATTTACAACGTAATTCAACTGATCAGAAGGATTTACCTGTTTCCTATAAACACTGGTTTTTTTCAACATCATAAATTTACAACAGATGGTAAAAAGCCCATTTTATTGTTAATTGGTCAGAAAATTGAACCCCAATATTTATATCTGTGTCATTAGAATGACCCTGTGAACTCCTGACATTTTAGCAACATACTGTCCATACATCTACCTTATAAACAAACTGAGATATAAGTATAATATGTTGCAGTTTTCTATTTTTAAAGAAATCTCAAATGTAGACATGTCATGGATAATGAATTATAACTGTCTTATTGCTAAGATTGTCAGACCACAATGACAGAGGGAGAATTTGAGAAAATTTACATTATATTTGTTATATTATTATGTTATATATGTTATATATGCAGCTCCTGAACTTTGGAACTCTCTACCCCTGGACATTAAAACCTCTCCCAATGTTAACATTTTCAAAAGATGCTTGAAAACCCACATATTTCAGAGAGCCTTTTCATCTCCTTTCTAACTCTAAGCGCCACTGAACATTGTTTTCTTTGGATATTTGGAGCTATATAAATTTATTAGATAGAGATAGAGAGATATTCAATCCTGATATTTTTGTTGGAAATAATGATGAAATATGCTTTGAAACCAAGGTAGATTTTACATTTACCCTAATTACTAATGTGATGTTTTATTAAAACTTTTAAAAATGAAATCTGATGAGTAAATGAAATCAATATTGTGTTTATTTCATATGACTGACTGATATCCTTTATCCCGTGGACTTTAATAATATAAACTTTAATAATAAAATTGTTCTGTATTTGATTAACTATGTAGTCCCCTTAGGTTATTATTATTATTATGATGATGATGATGATGATGATGATGATGATGATGATGATGATGATGATGATGATGATGATGATGATGATGATGATGATGATGATGATGATAAAGAGATAATCAACTACCCAGGTTATGGTCACAAATGATCAACTCTATGATGAAATGAACAAATTCTGTCACACTGACTGATACGATCTACTCATATAACATGTTTACATATACTTTCTTGTGGTAGGATTAGTGAAAGTGTTTACCTTGTCCTCAAAATACTTTCTTTTGCTTGGGGTTAGTTGAGTATACCGACCTATCAAATATCAATTTTACACTTATATGAATACCTCCAATGGTCATGGCAGTTTATATTACAACGCAAACTGTGTTTACATTTTCAGCATAGTCACCTACCAATTTGTACTTGTACATACACATATTTGTATTTCTATATCTATCTTCAAAGTATAAAATTCATAATGTCTATTATTCAGTTAACGCATAGACCCTAGGGTCTATAGTTAAAGCTTGAGAACTACTCTTCAAGTTTTTGATGTATACTGGTAAAATAGTGTGCTTATATCAGCCCACATAATGGACACACCAAGGATGACATAAACTTCCTTTGCACTTTCAATTCTTTTGAAAGGTATGTGGTCATTTAGTGAATCACCCTGTGAGATTACCAAGTTACTTCCTCTTTATGTATACAACTCTGAGTTATATGGTAATAGGTAGACAATGTATCATTGTATAACTTTGAATACAGGACAATTTAAGTTAAGATTTACAATATATTATTGTATAGCTTTGAATACAGGACAATTGTAGATTGTACTGTAATCCTTGTACATGCAGGTTAGAGGTTAATCTGGATTGTATTTGACATTTAGATTTAGTGGTTAGAAAATCACTTCACTCATTCACTTATTGTGTTAATTTAAAGGCTGGGTACAACGTGGACTGTAAACCCCTACCTGCTTTCTTTAGTTGTGTATGTATCGCTTATGTCATAGAAGGCTTTCTTTTGTTCATCAGGGTTCGCACGGTCCTGGAAAACCCTGGAAAACCCTGGAATTCCAAACCCTCCCTGGAAAACCCTGGAAAACCCTGGAAAAATGCGCCCTACCCCTGGAAAACCCTGGAAAATGATCATGTTCAATCGATCGATTAATATTGACGATCGTCATGTCCGTGCTTGAGCCACCCATTCATATGATTCTGAATCTCGTAAATGTGAAATCGCGAAAATATTTTCAAAGTCTTTCGCCACGCTGGGTGATGAATCAAAATTCACGCCGATTGAACCCAGACAGTCGAGCGATCGTTCCACGAGACACTTTGCCCCACAGACCGTGCGTATTAGTTGAATGGGCGCCGCAGTGTTTCTTTCGATCTTGCATATATTGCTACTCCGTACATCTCCCAGTCGTCATTTCAGGGACATGATATTGTAACAGTCCCGGCCGGGGTAACGTGTACAGTAGGTCTGTTAACAAGATTATCGTAACACTGTAGCGAGTATCAAAGCATCATCAACCTCGATTAGAAATTGTTACAAGTTCGGCGCACGAGTCGACTGATACTACAAGCTAGGGCCTTGGGAAGTGCAGATGAATTTCCGGGTTGTGACTTTTATTTCGTCGATAAATGGGTATTTGTGTTACATGTTCTAAAAGAATAAACTACTGTTTTATGTTGTCGGTACAGTAACATTCGTCAATGGTCAAGTTGAGTTGAAATCGCGATGTTCCGCAACTCGTGGCATCAGTACATAAACATCGAGACGCAAGCGATGAATGTATCCAGTTATTCATAGCTCGAAATTTCGTTACGTAGATGACGTTTTTATTCAAAATTTTGAAGAAAAAAATTATTTTAGGTGGCTTATAAATCTAGTAACATCAAACCAAACAATAATGAGGACAAACTTTAGTTTTTAATTTATTTTTCTGGATATGTCTGAATTAGACTGACGAATGCTGCGATTCAATCTTACACGATCAATGCACCAGCTTGACGAAACGGCTACTTAGGGGGTAGGACAGAGGTTTCTCCGTTAATCTTAGCGTGTAAACGTGGTTTTGAAACCAATATCTTGCATAGTGTCGATTGTCTTTAAAATGTTTTGTGACATATGGGAACTGTTGTTGATTTTTCTCGTCCACATCAGACAATTAGATGTCATTCAAAAAATATACTTTAGTGTCAACACCCCTGGAAAATGGCCAAAATCAATATGAATACCCCTGGAAAACTGACGAAAAACCCCTGGAAAGTCCTGGAATTTTGTTTTGCTTTAAGTGTACGAACCCTGTTCATGCGTAGATAGCGTAATGGTTTATTAGTTAAAAGATGTACATTTCCCTTTGTGTATATTCTTTGTAGATGAAAAAAAGACCTGTTTGTACTTTGATCTACTTTGTAAAGTGAAATGAATGCAGTACAGTGGCTTTGTAATGATAAATGAGTGCATTGCAGTGGCTGTAGTATTGTTTCCGTGGTAATAAGATTGTGGAGAAATCATAATACGTATTTGTATGTACATGTATATCACCACCACTCCCCACCCCCACCCCCATCCCAACCGGTAACCAGCACCACCACCAACGCCTCTCATCATTATATTCATCATATTATGTTTAATAGTGCTGTTTACAAAATGTAAGTTACATACATTTTGAAGAGGTCATTCAGATCAACAAGTTATGCTATTGCATGCAATCTTATCCTGTGGAGTCAAAGGTCAATCTTTTCCCATGCCAAAGGTCATTTCTCTTCCCACTGTAAACCCTGTTTGTCATCTCTGTATATGTACAATGCATGGATATTGAAACTCAGCTGCTTCTCTGTGTGGTCATTGACTTCTGCTCTTTCTGAACACCTGTTGTGTTTGAATTACTCATGAAATTAAATACCATTCCATGTGAAGGTTGCATATCAGTTGATTATGAATATATTTCAGTTTAATATCTCCCAAGTGGTTTGCTAGTTGTCTAGCCTTCACTGAAAAGCCACATTTTATGTATTTCAATTATCATTACATAAAAATAAAAGATAATAAAAAGAACTAGTTTCCAAAGTTATGTTGATTTTGTCTTTCATTTTGTCTTTTTGAAAATTTTATTCTTTTTTATAGTCAAGAGATGAATGTTTGGCTGTTTTGTTTGTATTTGTTCATCTACTATTAGTATTAGTACATAAAAATACTAGTAATATAAGTTTATAACATGTAACATACTCAATCCTTACTACATTCTGAGTAATAATTTGATCATTTAAAAGGCAAACTACATGTATAGTAGTACAGTATATCACTACATTCTGAGTAACTACATGTAGTATCACATTTAGGCAAACTACATTGTATATATACAGTCACTGTAGTAAGTAGTAGTAGTAGTAGTAGTAGTAGTAGTAGTAGTAGTAGTAGTAGTAGTAGTAGTAGTAGTAGTAGTAGTAGTAGTAGTACATTGTAGTAGTAGTGGTGGTAGTAGTAGTGGTGGTGGTGGTGGTGGTGGTGGTGGTAGTAGTAGTGGTGGTAGTAGTAGTAGTACATTGTAGTAGTAGTAGTAGTGGTGGTAGTAGTAGTAGTAGTGGTAGTAGTAGTAGTGGTGGTAGTAGTAGTAGTGGTGGTAGTAGTAGTAGTGGTAGTAGTAGTAGTAGTGGTGGTGGTGGTGGTGGTGGGAGTGGTAGTACATTGTAGTAGTAGTAGTAGTAGTGGTAGTAGTTGTAGTAGCAGTGGTAGTGGTGGTGGTGGTGGTGGGAGTGGTAGTAGTAGATGTAGTAGTAGTAGATGTAGTAGTAGTAGTAGTAGTAGTAGTTTTAATACCACTACTACTACTACTACTACCACTACTACTACGACCACCACCACTACCACTACTACTACCACTACCACCACTACTACTACCACTACCACCACCACTACTACTACCACTACTACTACTACTACTACTACTACTACTACTACCACTACTACCACCACCACTACTACTACTACTACTAGTAATAATACTACTACTACCACTACTACTACCACTACCACCACTACTACTACTACCACCACCACCACTACCACCACCACCACTACTACTACTACTACTAGAGAACTTACACATGTAAAATCATGTATAGTTACTAACTTACAGGTATAAATCAACATGGACATCACACTAGATTGATTTAATTTTGATTTTTTTTATATAAAAAAACTCTCAAAATTGGACTGTCACGTTGACAACATGCCATATTGAAACTCCACTACAGATATACCATAGATATTGTATTTTGGTATTTTATATTATTTCAAAGTATATACAGTTTTGAATTAAAATTATCCTTCATTTATATATATAGTACATATATGTTTACTCCATTCCTTTGATTTCCCTCGCCCTAAAGACTTTATCCGTCAAAATACGACGTACTAACAAAGGTGGAAATTAAATAATGGAAAACAGTCAATTTAGTTTCATATTATATATTAGATTTTGATCTGATTGAGTTATGTTAGGCTTTGGAGTTTTGTGCCAATACAATACATGTCACTAAGTTATTGTATGGTATTGCTTGAGGCTGATTTTTGTAATTTTTTCACTGAATTATTTCGATTAAATCAAGTAGATGAAAAATTCATAAGAAAACATGTCGTGCATTTTACTGATTTTAATATATCTTGGTAGAAATAAATTATTGTTTCAGCGCACGGAAGAGGAAGTAACTTTCAAAGCATTTGATTTAAGTGCCCATTTCTTGTTCAGAAATGTACATTTAGTCACCAACTGGTATTTTTTCGATGAAAATGTAATTTTGTTGAAATGTAGCCATTGTTTCCAACAGTATCCCTAAAGGTATTTAAAGCACCAACATTTGTCAGTTATTACTCCTTCAAAAGTGGAAGAAAGGTGTTTATTTATTTATTTATTTATTTATTTATTTATTTATTTATTAAACTTTGACAAAAAGTCAGGGAAAAAAGTCGCACAGGTAGCAAGCACCTATATAAGAGCAACCCTCCACATACAACAAATGGCATAAACAAACAAGAACATATTAAAAACAGTAGATACAGAATATAAAAAATATACACTAACGAATAACATGTACATGTATGTGTATTTAAATATTGATTAGTATTCCAGAGGACATTTTTTACAATTTATATACAGATAATCAAACATTATGCATTATTTGAACAACTATATCTCTAAAATTAATAGAGGCAATAGTCGTAATAGAATTAATATTGATTATTGAGAACACAAAGAATGGATCTGTGGTTTATATTGTCACCAGAAATCATTGTGTTAGTATACCATGTTGTGTGTAAATGAAGGGTTCAATGAACTGTTGTTGTTGTTTTTTACATTATACTTGTAGTATCATTAAATGTTTTGATGAGGCTATGGTCCCTTTTATCAAAAGGTCAGGTGATTACATTAATGTGTTACATTGTTATCAAATGTGGTTAAATAATTGTGTTCTCTTTTTAAGTGAAATTTCTATATTCATTTATATATTATATATTATATATTGTATATTATATTTTGGAACAAAGCAGAGCAATGACGTAGACACGCATTGTCATGACATAGAATGACCAGAGTATATGTTCGATATTTTTCGCTGAACCTATCTCGTGCATGATATAATGGAACTTAGACACCCCTTCCACCACCCCACCTCCATGCATACACACTCTCAATACTAAATATACACACCCCAGACCACTATTTCAACTGTTAATAGCGATCTGTTCCAGTGATATCTCTTGTCAGCTGTATTGAGGCATTCATGACACCTTATATACATGTATGTATATATATATGCAGCTGTCTGAGATATTGAAACCTCTTACCACAAGTGATGAAAGATTAAGGACGTCTGCACCAATACATCAGAGATAAAGTGATCATTTCACTTTGATCAAGCCTCCAAGTGTATTTTTTTAATCATAAGTCAAGGATATTGCAGTGGGCACTCAAACAGATGAAAGGAAGTGTGATTTCATCTCATAGCTTTGTTATTGGTCACTGAATTCTTGGTCACAACTCAAGGCTGGTTCAGTTCCTATAGAGAAGATATACATTAAATAAACAGTCAAACTAATATCTTTTAACGTTGTAGTTGTCTTGGAACTTAAAACAAATAATTGTGTACCTGTTGATGAGTAGCAATGCTACCCATCGTTGCAAACCACGACTGTTTTACAGTACCGTTTATTTTGAAGAATAATAACTCTGGCTTGTACCAATGCATACACCAGACTGTAAGTGTAAGCTTTGTCATGTTCTGTCTTTGTTGGCCATCTTTTCTGTGATTGTTGACTCACAGGTGGTGGACACAACACATGGCATCTTAGAGGCTAGTGATACTTTGTATATGGAGATAATGAAGGTAATATTGATTATATTGCCTGCAGTCAACCCTCACCTTACCATGCATTCTCATCAGTTACATTGTATGAATGTTGATGGCTCACAACACTTAGACTAACAATACATCAATGTATTTATTATTCTTACAGATGATGAAGACGAGGTAGCGCCTGCAGAACCTGACAAAAACGATATCCAGAACACACTACGAATGTTGAACAGCAAACTAGAAGACTTGACAACGTGCAATGATCTCATAGCAAAACATGGCGCAGCTTTACAAAGATCACTAAGTGAATTAGAACTGATACAAGACACAGCTGAAGCCAGTTCCAAGATAAAAGCAGTCAATGAAAGAGCAACTCTGTTTAGGATTACATCAAATGCGATGATTAATGTGAGTACTCAAGATATTTTCAGACCTGCTTTAACCTTTTGCTTTCACTTTGTTTGATTTTTTTTAGTTTAGTTCAGTTCAGTTCAGTATATGTAAACCAAGAAGTGAAACTAAGAGAGTGGGAAATTGAGAATAGAGCGCCCTCGCTCAAATTGGGGTATCATTACCTCATTGTACTGTTTCCAAAGAGCTTTGTCCCTTGATATTCTGTGGAAGTGTAAATCAGGGATGTTTTTCATATTGTTCAGACATTGAGGAAAGCAACAATACTCTATGAGTAACTGGGTAACCTATACCATGTATACCTCCAAGGTACACACAGACAGGAAGTAGAGCGCCACCATGGCACATTTTGGAAGGGCCTATAGATTGAAAGAGTTGTTACATGTATTCTTGGTACATCCTCAATGGCTTGATCCAAACATAGTGAATGATTTGAGAAATACCCACAACAAATCTTTAAGTCTAGAGGATTTTGTATGCTTGTCTGTGATCCCAAAATATTTACAGTTCTTTCCATGGTTTATATTAGCATGGATCTAGAACTGTTATATCTAGTGGTGTATTGAACTCAGTTCCTTCCAATTCCATGATCACTGCATGACAGCAGATCATGTGATGTACTGTGATTTCAATTATCTACCAATCAACGTGTATGTTTTTCTTGTTTTGTTGTGTATGTCTGTGGATGAATGAATGAATGAATGGATGGATGGATGGATGGATGAATGGATGAATGAATGGATGGACGGACGGACGGACGGATGGATAGATGGATGGATAGATGGATATTGTTTCAGAATGCAACAAAATCAAGGATTGCACTATGTCCTACTTACTCAGATTTACTTTGAGTAAAATAGAAAGTGTACAACCATGATTAAGATACAGGGAATGAAATGATAATCAAAGTGGTGTTCAATTTGTACACTTTATAGTCTTAGCCTGCATACTTGTCATGGTCTATGGTTTGGATTACTCTAGAGATAGTAAGACAAGTCTGTGGGCTGGTACGGTCTTCAAAGCTGATATTCATGACTGTATATTTCTTTGCTGACATAACTCCTATATGGAGAGACGTTGAAGGAGAGAGAGACAAACAGCATGTAGCAGACAGTGATAAGATTAAGACTACCAGACAACAGATATGAAAGGGTTATTGGATTATTTACAGCTAAATTTAGAAATATTGTTGCCATCTTATCCTATATCAGTCACATTGTAACCTTGTTTTTACTATTTATGACCTGAAGGAGATGGAGGTAGAGATTTTATACGAAATATTAATAATAATTAATGGTTTATTAAAATTGTTCGTAGCAGTCATAGACTGAATTGCGACAACTTCACATAACTGATAAATTTAAAATATAGCAAACATTAAAACCTTTACATTTCATGTTAAGACAGAATCAAAATAACTTTACACAATTACAAAATTTGGGTTAGTTGTTACTTATTTGTATATATCCTATATTTGGAAATGATGTGCACACTAACGCTAATCTAGACACTGTGAAACACGGAATTATTGAGTACACGTACCAATTCACACCTCACAACATATATCTTCTTTCATATGAACTCGCAATAACAGATTGGAAATAGAAGCTGAAAGAATAACTGCATATGAAAAAATAACATTTTGAATAATTAGTGTTAATTTGAATAGAAATATATCAAATTAGTTATAAAGAATGTATATTGTTATACATCGTGAAAGCATTGAAATCATTTGTACAACTGCATTGTATATTGTCAAACACCACCTGTAGAAGCATGTTGTATGCTGTTTATACTTGTTAATGTTACAACAATTTGTATATTTGTAATTGTGAAAAACATTGAAACGGAGATTTGTACAAACCTGGTTAGGCATTTAGTTGATTCAGTTTAAAATTAAACAAGTTTCTAATTAGCATGAAAACAGGGTATACATGTAGTAGTCAAAGGGGTAGTCACAAGGTGAATGAACTTTTGATTTTCAACCAGTAATAACTATATTTGTAATTTCTCTGTTCTGTGCCTATCAGAGAATTTGTCAAATAAATGTGTCCCATGTTTGATTTATAGTACAATACAGGTTAGTCTTGAATACAAAATGTATAATAATTGGACTCAATTCTGACTGTTGTACCCCATTCTCAATACTGCTAAAATAACAAAGCAAACACACAATAGTTGTGTCATTAAATCATGGGTACAAGCATAAACCCTACACCAGGGTAGGGTCTATGGTACAAGTAAACGCAGTAGTTGTGCTTGTAACACATAGGTGCAGCTAAAAACGTAGTCTCAAAGATACAGTCATTTGTGACACACTATCAGCCTGCACTCATTAAGAATCCAATATGGCTAAACAACAAGATGTATCTACAGTGGTTTAAAAGTCTTACAGGGCTGAACAACATGACGTATGTTACAGTGGTTTAGAAGTCTTACAGGGCTGAACAACACGAATGATGTATCTTACAGTGGTTTATCATAAATAAGTTTCAAAAATAAGTTTCACTCTTGATGAACCTGTCTACTGCCCTCTATAGGTCAGACAAAGAATTGCACCATGATATTTATCATATACTAGTATACAAGTGTACATTCCATTACTCAAGCTGATTAAAATCTGCTTTATTTACGATTTGTCAACTCTACTGTGCATGTCCTCAACATTCTCTTTTGTTTATACATGGGATGATAAACAAAAAAGAACATTAAAAGACTAGCACAGTTGACATGACATATGGTAAAAAAACAAATCCAGTATCTCCCTAAACTAGATTGTAATCAAATTGATTCTGTAAATGGTCCTCATCCTAAACCGTGTTTTTTTTTAATTTCTTTGAAAATAAGAGAATAATAATTGTAGTATTGCAAACCTATATCTATCCTCTGTTATTCAGCTATTGTTTAGATAGGGAAGTACTCATTGAAAGCAATTCATTGTATTCCATTCCTGTAAATTATGTTGAGATTTATCACATGTCAATGATTTATGACACAGACCACACAACATCTATAAATCAATTCAAATCCTATAGTCATCATATCTATATACTAAATGCTTAGAATAAATTATCTGTAACATACATACCATCCACTGTTAAGATATAACTTCCCTTTAGAAGTCCCCTTTTCATTACTGACCATACAATTTTGAATTGAACTGTGTGTGTGTGTGTGTGTGTGTGTGTGTGGGTGTGGGTGGGTGTGTGTGTATGTATGTACGTCTGTCTGTCTGTGTGTGTGTGTGTGTCTGCCTCTGTGTCTGTCTGTCTGTGCCTGTGTCTATCTGTGTATGTGTCTGTCTGTGTGTGTGTGTCTGTGTCTGTTTGTTTGTGTTTGTGTCTGTGTCTGTGTGTGTTTGTGAAGAGATTCACTCTACACAACAGATTTCTTGTTCAACTAAGCTGAGGTAAACCACATGATTGATAAATCCTACCTAATTACAGGTCAAAGATTATGATGTAAATGATAGATTTGTCTATTTCAATAATAACAATATACTAGTACTAGTAGAAATAATATTTATTATTTGTTTCTTCAGTTCTAAGATAGGCATCACTCGGATTTCTTTTTTCATTATAAAAAGTTCTATTGATGTTTGTACATCTTCCCTCACATTTGAGTACATGCAATATATTAGGTTGTCTTCGGAACAAAATGGTGCTTGTAATTAGTATAATAACTTAAGTGTAAGGAATTGTACAATTTGTATAAGAAATAGAAGGAAATAAGTAAAACGAAAAAAAATATCCACAGAAAAAAAACAGGCACAGGTAAATTAGATAAGTCATATTATGAAAATGTATAAAACGAAAAAAAAAATATCCACAGAAAAAACAAACACAGGTAAATTAGATATTATAAAAAATAAATATATTAAAGAAAAATTTTTTAAAAAACTTGTTTTAAGAAACAATAAGTTGTAACGTTTGAGGAATAACCCTTCAAGAGCCTAATGAATAAGTTGTACACTTCAATACTGGTATATCCCATAATATTCTCAATTTATACATATACCAGATTACCAGCTGTAAAATGTGATATGAACGAACAATATGATTAAATCTCAATATTAGATTATATGAAATGGTCATTGTTGAAGTGTAATCTAGTTTTAGCTGGCATGACTTCATTAATCAGAACACCTTTATAACACCTAACCATAATCCATATATGAAAGGGAATAGTTGTGGCAACCAGCTGTAATATTAACTGTGAGCCAAAATATGTAGATGAGGAAAAATAAAGTCCCCCCCCCAAAAAAAATATAAAAAATAAAAAATAAAAAATAAAAATAACAAAAGACTGCAGTATCTGAAGTGAATTAGCATTTATTGTCAAAGATTGGGTCAACAAGCAAGTATTCCAAAGATAATAAGTTACCACAAACAGCATGACGTTATTTAGGGTAATAAGTGAACAATTATTGTATGTCATGATCCAGTCACAAGGTTAGACGTGATAACCCACATATTCTATGTGCAGTAAGCTGTCCACGTCACATGTCAACCCTAGGTGTGCATCATACTACCTACTGACCATGCTCACTGACCCTTGACCTGACTAGTTTTATCAGATCTGGCGACTACAGACTTCCCAGCTTCCTCTGTTACTGGTTTATTTTTGTACGTCCTTGTTGTCATTTCCACACTTCTATTGTATTTTGCTGACTATTCTCTCACTACCATTGTTTGAGTTCAGCACTTTTTGTCTCCGTATTGTAAGTATTACTTTTTAATCCTCATATGTCTTTCATAAGTTGTCTCATATTTAACACTGGTAGAATGAAATAGACATGCTCACATTTGAATATACCATTGTCTATCATTCTGCATCGTATGTAATCAAGAGAACGACAAACAATCTGTCCTCTTTTTCATTGACCTTAGTTAATTTTCTTGACAAAATTGTGCAACCTACATCTGATTTACGAAAGATTTCTCTTTGAATTATTATTTCATATTGACCATATTACTTGGTCTTTGTACCAGTGTTTTTGTTTAAGGTCGGTATTAAAGTAGTTAAAATCTACCTGGGTTTCTCGGTTGTTTTTACCAGAGTTTCCAACTACAATTATGGCACGATCATTGTAATCTATGCAGACATTACCTAATTTCCTCCTTTCAGTTACCTGTGTTCTCAAACTTTAGGAAAATGCTGTTGTATCATATGTTTTGTTTAGTCTACGACTGATGTACATTGTTCAAAAACCAAAGCATTTGCTTTGAGTAAATTGTTCAATAGCTAAGTAAAATATCATAGTGTATTTGCTTGGGGTAATATTTAAAGTAAGTGAAATTAATCTCCAGGCTTATCTTTGAACAGGAGTATCCCTAAATTAAACCTGTTATGAAATGAGCTAGGAGATTTTACAATATTTTTTCATTCACTTCCTACGGTTGTTAAACACTGAGAAAAATAATCCAGTCATGTGTCCATATAGTAAAAAGTATTGAGTCAGTAAAGCATACATGTAGATGTAGATTAATGTTTAATTAAAATATTAACTAGTATGATAATTGGATATAATTCCCATAGTTATGTGATGTGAATTTGACCAATATCCATAGTAGAATGAAACCTGTCAGTACTCTAACCATTTTGTATAATTGATAGGATGTCAATATTCCCTTCAGGAGATTCTGCTATATCTCCTGAGTCAGTTTGTTATCTTGTTTTTCACTTTTAATATTAATATATTCCATATTAGGAATAGTAACTGTCATAGGTATAGAAATGAATAATTGTACGTACAAATGAATATGTCCTAATAGTCCATGAGATCTCTACTTGATTCTGATCTAGAGTTACTGAGTATTGCTGTAGTACCAAAGTCATTGCTATCAGTGAATAAGTAACTACATTGCTATCAAATTTGCTATCAGTGGTATATAAAACCTACACATACCTTAATGCTCAACTGTGTAGATTTTTAAATAACAACCTTAGTACAAAATTTACTGTCCTTGGTAAATGAATACCTATGACTATGTGTACTTTTATAACACTCAACACGTATAAAACACAGGTAGATATTTAGATTTTTACATATTCATGATTCAAGCAGAATTAAGATACGTCCTGTTGTTTCCACCGTATAGTCAACCTTCACTTTTACTAAGTGGTAGCTAAAAGGGAGGCATGACACATTATATCACAGTACAGGCTGGGTGCAGGCATAATTTTATTTTTGTCCTGAAAATAAGTATTTATCTGTTTTCAATCAAAACATGTAATCGTCCTTGGTTTGTACAAAGTCCATGACTGAATCACAATGTGTATCCGGACAAAATGTGTAAATAATGAAAGATATGAAATAAAAAATATTTTGGATATGAATCATTAAATTTTAGAAAAAAACTACTATTATGTATGGATAATGATACAAAATCAATACTACATTTGTGTTAAAACTGGTTTTATGTTTATACTGTGTGAGTGTTTTCCACTCAACTGTAACATTTGAAGTTCAAGGCTAGCTTGTTTGTTATTTTGAAGTATCAAAATATGAATTATTAACATTTAAGTATGTTTTTCATTAACATATTAATATATTTCTATAGTACATTTTATTCGTACAACATTTTAAACTTTTCACTCTGAATGAAATAAAGTGACCCTGATATTTATTTATTGATAAAACAAGTCTACATAATTTATCTACTTTGAAAAACAATATAAAAGAACATATACCAAGTCCTTGTTTGTAACTCATTAAATTGCAAAACATTGAAAAATGTGTGAAAGGTCTGTTGTTGTACATACAATGACAAACTTTAGTTCTGTAGTTTTTGCAATTTATTGAGTTACAAACAAGGACTTGATGTATGTATTTTTATATTGTATTTCAAAGTAGAAAAATATAGTACAGTTGTTTTATCAATTAACAATCCAAAATAACGACCCATTAGTCATCCATATGGCTATTTTGTGTGTCAAGATTTGAGTAAAGTTGGGCTAGGTAGCCAAATATATATTGAAACTTTGACTTGTTATCATCGCTGTGAAATGGTAAGTAGGCCAGACAAGGCCCAGATTAGGGTATTTCTGTGAACACCACTAATTGTTTATAAATGTATGTATTTATTGATTTCCATTTCCATCCACATGTAAATGAACCTGTAATCAATTATAAAATCAGTGTTAGTACAAGTTGAAATAATATGTCATTTACCTGTGATTTTTGCTGCATGTTCTTGAGGCTAGCCGAGTTCCAATATGCAGTGTTACAATTACTACCATCATCTCCACTCACATATTGGGAAAGTCCTTATTCTAACACAGAAATCTGTGACCCCCCCCCCCCCCCCCCCTCACAACTACCATACCTTAAAAGCTTGCTGACTCTGTAGATCGCTGTTTGTCAGTAATGGACAATATAGTCACAGTTAGATGAAATGACTTTATCATTTACATATAATGTAATTTCAGAGAAATTGACAATATAATGACTGTATAGTGCATGTAATGAATGTGTGTATTAACATGAAGGCACAAGATTGCCTGATTACATACTTATCTCATTATACTATGTTCAGAGGCCCCTGGCTATAAACTGATCATCTCTGGACAGCAGGCCCATGGCTATTAGCTGATCATCTCTGGACAGCAGGCTCATGGCTATAAACTGTTCATCTGTGGACAGCAGGCCCATGGCTATAAACTGTTCATCTGTGGACAGCAGGCCCCTGGCTATAAGCTGATCATCTCTGGACAGCAGGCCCCTGGCTATAAACTGATCGTCTGTGGACAGCAGGCCCCTGGCTATAAGCTGATCATCTCTGGACAGCAGGCCCCTGGCTATAAACTGATCGTCTCTGTACAGCAGGCCCCTGGCTATAAACTGATCATCTTTTGACAGCAGGCCCCTGGCTATAAACTGATCGTCTCTGGACAGCAGGCCCATGGCTATAAACTGTTCAATTTAGTCTCAGTACAACAGGCCCAAATACAATATTGATGACTGACTGACTGACCCAATTCTTCTAATACTTCCTCTAAGCTTTTTACAATTGTTTTGTTTGGCCTGTAACTGCTAAATACTACATCTTTACTCCATCCAATACTATTCCTAACAACAATTGTTATCTGTCAATATATCTTGCAGTATCTTGTTACTTATGCCAAATTTTCTATATCAGTATTAAAATATTATAGAATATTTAGGAGGCATTTACACAAATACTTAGCAAGATTTTGTCACAAATTTGAAATCCTAAATTTCTGAAAGTTCATAGTTTGTAGAATTAGTATGAAGAGCAGTGCACAGGATGGTATTTTGACCACCACACCCAAATTTAGTCTCATAATATTTGTAAAGAAAAAAGCTGGAATATATGTCTTAAAGATATTGATATTACCTTTTTGCCACCTTGTATACAACCCCTGAAAAAACACCAATGCATTTGCTTGTTTGTGATAAGCAGAAATGAGACAAATTTCATGCAAAGACATACAATGTAATTAGTGTCGATAACTTATCAAAATGATAAACACCATAAGAGCCAGGAGCCATGATTCTGTTTACTGATAGAACACCTACTCATTCTAACAAATGAAGAAGACTGCAACTGTTACATTATAACTTCCACAGATATAAACAAACTGATAAAAACATCACCTGAACCAACATCAGTGACACCCTCCTCTCTGTTTATGTATCAGTTGTATTATTGTTTTTACCTAATGTTGTCTTTATATGAAGTCTTTCCTTGGCTTACTTCATGCAAGCAAACACGCTAGTTTTTTTTGCTGAGTTGTAGTACATGTACCCACCAATGTAATCTTTGTATGCAGTCTTTCCTTGGCTTACTTCATTCAAGAAAATGCACTGGTGTTTTTTTTGTGAGTTGTATGTATATCAATGATATAGCAACTTTCCCTGTAAGACATCTAACGATTAACATCAGCAGTGCCTGTCTTGTAGTAAAACAAACTGTTGTTTAAAAACTAACATAAGATTCAAACTTGTATTCACAAACAAACTTTATAAGTTTATATGTGAATTTCTTTTTAAAACCAACACTTTACTGTTATGATCATTGAGTTTCTAAATCATATATTGTCTTTGTAAGAAAGTATTTGATGTGAATTCATGAGTAAATACTGTACTTGTTTGTACACCTGACGTTATGATGTGATCCGTACATGCATTGCATATCCTATAGTCAGCTGACCCATACCTAGGGAGTTCCTTTACATATATTTATATATGTACACAACTAGTATGCATATATATTGCTAAGCTCTAAACCTTTTCTTGTGTTCAAATCTCATTTGAATTATTATTCGTATTACCAATCTAATTTTTGTTAGCGTAAAAAAAAATTGTGATATTGAATTCAAAAATTGAAATTCCAAACAAGTGATGAGATTAGGAAAGGGAAACGTTTCATTTACAGGTGTGGTTCTCCAGTTGGATTGAAAGTTATATAACTAGGTGAACTGTCTTTCAGAAAAGGAATCTGCAAAGGTGATTAAAACAAGGCCTAATTAATAGTAGCATGGTTAGAAAAGAAAGATTTCTGTAATTGTTTATTTGTTCCTTCAGCTGTAATGATACAAGGTTGGCAGTTCCCCTAAACTCATTTCTTTGAAAACCGGTATGAATAGTTGACGATTTGTGTTTTGTACTTGTAAAGTGTGTACTTTTGTTGTTTTGGGGGTTTTCCTATTGATTAAGGTAGAGACGTAACAAGCTGAGAGGTGAGGTGCCTTTGTAAAGGTGTATTGATTGTCAGTCTTTGTGATGTGACTTTCCCTACACACTGGCCTCTGAGTAGTAGTAGCTGTAATTCTATTCAAGTCATTTTGTTAACCAGCGATGACGTCGATACCACACTGTAATGCAGACAAGAGGCCATCGTTGAGGAACTCTCTGGAGTCTTTGCAGGTGATTCGCTAAAAAAGCGCTTCGATTTAAAATCGTCCTTGTCAAAATCTTCAACTCAGGAATTATCTTTTGTGATTTTGAAGGTCAGTATACAGTGGATGGGGTGGTGTTTTTATTATGTCGCTTTCCATCACTTTGAACATACCTCTCCATGTGATCACGACACGGCTTCCCAGAGGCCAAAACTGTAATACCTTTCCCAGCAGTGTGTGCTTGGCTGTAATAAAATCAGGTGCAAATAGGGTTAATTATAGAAATGGAATAGGATTTCATGAAATCTATACCCAGCTGTTCAAAAATATCACATGCATATTTATTTGTATGCAGCTAGTATGCTTATGTGTTCACCTGAATGTACTACTAGTAAGTCCCATCCCTTATAATGTTTGGAGAAGGCCTTTTCATTATTACTTGGAACTAAGAGGTCGGGTTTATGATTTAATCAATAGATCATGAAATGAATGAAATGCTCCTCAAATACATAGTGTAATTGATTTGTGATGTCAACAACAAAATATTGAATGCGGTCTATTATGGAAATGATAATGCATATAAATGGCCTCCTCCGAGTCCTTGCTAATATTTCTTAGCAATGTGACTTTGATTGCAGGTTTACAACCAATTCTTAATAGTGAATTGTGTTATTAAAGAGAAACAAAGGTTTGCTATGTTTGATAGACTTTAAACTACACTGTATACTAACTATGCCTAGTATAGTTACCGAAGTATGCAAATTTCCACCCTGTTTTAAAGTCTCTGTAGCTATAACCAGAAATGTTTTTTTTCCATATTTTTTATTTGTATATGTTAGCCTACTAAACCTATCAGCATATCAAAAATTTACTATTTGTTGAGAAACAGTGAAATGGTTCAAACTATTTATTTATTGTGATTGTTTACACATGGACATCAAGCCAGTGTACACAGTTATCATTAACAAGTAGAAAATAGGTAGTTTAACAACTAAGGAGGATTGGACTATGTATCGTATATATTTTGTGTCTTTTTCAAGAAACAAAATTAGTGAATACTGCAAAATGTAATGTGTATTGGATCTTTACTGTGTACCAGCCCAAATCTTGTAGGGCAACCCGTCCAAGATCTACGATGCCAGTGAAAGATACATGATTTCACCAGGTCTGAAACAGTAGTTCAATTGATAACAGGTGATGTATTGTACAGTTTCAATTCTAGTGTTTTGTGTAATGGTCTCCTTGAAATGTCTGATCAATCTTTTGACTGTCTAGATGTAATCACACACAGATTACTTCAATTTGTACACATAACTCACAACTTTGATGCATAGATTACAGTCTTATATCAAATCTTAAGAAGATCTTAGACTCAGTCTTAGAGTAATATGTCTGAAAACAGATCATGCATGTACTTGCTATCTTGACAACTTATGTGTCTTTACTGTGTTTGAATATCAAGGAAAGATGTAATACTTAATAGTAATATCTTGATAGTTTATATAACTGTTGTGTTTCAAATTTAGGGATGGAGATGAAACTAGGGGAACTTAGGATACCATTCTCTGAATCAATGCATGAATCAACTGTTATTTTTACCAGAGTAAAGAGGATATGAGAAAATAATCCCACACACCAATGGTCAAAGATAGAATATCTCACCCTCATTAGGTAATTTTGTCTCATTTTTGCCAGAACATTCCCTAACTGGTATGAGATATTCTGTCTCGGCTCATTTTGTGTGTGGGATTCTATTAGTCTCTTTGATAAAGCTATATAGTGTGGATGCCAATGTGTGGTGTCCAACTAAACTGAGGTGTAAATGGTAACGATACTGTATAGGAACTAGACTAAGACTAGAACAATGTTCCACAGTGGCATTCATCATCATCATGTCACTGGTTACAGCTTACAAGTCAGGCTACTGATAATAGGGTTTGGTGTACTGATACTAAATGATAGTGCCATTTATTGGTTTCCATGGGATGACCAACGTGGTATCAAATCATCTCTAAGGGAGATCTTGAGGCTAGATTCAATTAGGATAGCACTAGTCTACCACCTATAACATTAGAGTGTAAGATTTTCATATCATTCATTGATCAGTTGCCAATATTGAAATAAAATAATACCAGCTTGAGTACAGTGCCAAAGTCTTCATTGATCAGTTGCCAATATTGAAACGAAATGATACTAGCCTGAGTACAGTGCCAAAGTCTTCAGTGATGAGTTGCCAATATTGAAACAAAGTGATACCAGCCTGAGTACAGTGCCAAAGTCTTCATTGATCAGTTGCCAATATTGAAACAAAATGATACCAGCCTAAGTACAGTGCCAAAGTCTTCATCTACACTATAGATACTATTGCATAGGGTTCTCATTTATGATCGAGGGGTCTTGGCGATTTCAGGAATAAAGATTCTGTTATCTTCTGTTATCTTCTCTTCTCTTCTCTTCTCTTCTCTTCTCTTCTCTTCTCTTCTCTTCTCTTCTCTTCTCTTCTAGGCCAGAGTTATATGCTTTAAATAGGACAAGAATCCTACCACCATTCCTTGTAAAACTAAGCTTTGAATACGTTTATACGTTATATCACAAAGTTAATGCATGTATGCAGGAATTAACTCTAATCCTTGGCAATAATTGCAAAATCCCCTTCAAAGAAAATTGGCAAATAGAATACTGGAAAATTGGTGATGTTGACTGTATGCTTCAAAGGTTCTTAAATATTGCATACAAGTAATTATGTATTAAATATACAGGTACTTGTTAGTTCACAGTCACGTAGAATAATATGAATATGATATATGTACATCAAACAAAATCAGTGTTACTGATAGTATTGGAATTGTTGCTTTAAAAAAAAAAAAAACGGTTTTGCTTTTTGGTTTACAAATTCCAATGTATAAGTTTAGAATAAAGAACCCTGGCATTCCAGTTTGTTGTTTATTCATGATATATGCACACAAAACTACATATGTAATTGTAAATGAACTTGGACTGCATATCCTGCAGGTAGGCCTCATTCAGGAAGCAAAGAAACAAATTGAATCAATATGCAATACTTTTTTACTTAGTTGAACCATTTATTGGAGTGTTCATATATTGTACTTCTAAAATTGGATGTCCTAATGTAGGTCAATGCAAAAAGTGGCACTTCATTTCTAAGCCTTTAATTTTATGCACTCACAAAGTGTTTGTTTAGTGTTCACAAACCACAAACAATGGATGTATTCAATGTATTAATAGCGCTGGTATCTAAATTGGTAATTTGAGACTGAATGTATGTCATTAATCATTGGTCTAGTCAAATATAGTTGTATGGAGAATACTATAATAAAATGCATTTTTAATAGTATCAAACTTATCATTCTTATTTTGCCTGTGGATGGTACTACTAACAAGGACTATGATTTGTAAGTTGCTGCTTTAGTTTTAAAACTAATACATGTAGTACAAAAAATATATAAGTAACACAGAGTGAGTACTTTTGATGGCAGAAATTTTGTATTTTTGTTTTCCCATTGTAATGATAGTATCACAGTATTAGTAATAAGAGTTATTGATATAAAAAAGTTGTAGTCAATAGAAGAGTATGGTTTAATGACTTTGTGATAAACATACATTACCGGTAAAATTTACATGAATAATTCAAATATGCATATTATACATTATCGCATACTTTCATCTGTAATAGAAGGAATATTTTGAGTCTGCTTTTGCTGACCATAAATAATGAATGGTATTCCGGTATTGACAGTACTTGGTAAGTCGATGAAATCTAATAATGAAGATATAGCCATACATATATCAATATGGCTTTGGAAAAATATGTGCAAAAATATGTGCTTTAAAAACTTCAATGTGTCTACTGAGACGTGGGGTGTTTTCTCAGAGTGCATATTTTCCAGTCTTAATATCAGTATCACTAACAGGTCAATAAACTTGATATACAATATTTATAAAAGATTGTTATTTCTACTGGTTTGTAGTGTATTGCTACCAAAGCCTTGTCAAAATACATTATACAAATGTACATGTATATGTCAGCCTTATTTATAGATGAATTCATGTGTTGAATATATCATCTAAGAATAGTACCCTCATGGCCACCATGACATGCTGTGCTTGTCATATCAGGTAAGAACTCAAATTTGAAATATTGCAGCTTCAGACAGTTTTGAAATGTATGCTAGAAAAACAGATATGTATTCAATGATGGTAAATGTCAAAATTATGTTGTTTTTTCAAGATTTAATGTTGATGTATAGATAGTTGATTTGTACAGAATGTCAGTGACTCACATTTCAGCTGGTATGAAGTCCAATGCAATTTGTCCCATCTGTTACAAAGACTAGTACATCATCTTAATATTGTTGAGATCAGACTATCTGTATTTTAACCACATCACTGACCAAACATTAATCATTTACATTGTAAAAGATCAGACCATCGATATGTTAACCTCATCACTGTTCAACCATCAATACAAAAGTTTATTTCTTATTGTAGAGATCAGAATGTCTGTTGTGTATATGTAAACCATATATCTGACAAAACGTAATCATTATAAAAGATCAGACCATCGATATGTTAACATCATCAAAGTCATCACTGCTCACACAGTACAAAAATGTATTTCTTATTGTGGAGATCAGAATGTCTGTTTTGTATATGTAAACCACATATCTGACAAAACGTAATCATTATGAAAGATTAGACCATCGATACGTTAACATCATCAGAGTCATCACTGCTCACACAGTACAAAAATGTATTTCTTATTGTGGAGATCAGATTGTCGTTATGTTGACCTCATCACTGACCAAACAATTGGTATAAAAGTTTATTTCATATCGTAGAAAAAAGAACCAATTGATGCTTGTTAAGTGCCAGAAATGACACATCACAGCTGATTTACATAGAGATTAACAAATGCTACTGTTTTCCTCCTTGTATTGTCAAAAAGTAATGGATTTTGATTAAATATCAAATAAGGTACACTCATACTTTTCCAACAGAATGAAAACTTATTGTTGTGCTATTTGTATGGTATCTAAAGAATTTTTATTTCTCTTTTTGTTCTTTGAAAGCATTTGATTATTATAAATGAAAATGGACTTAAACCGATGTATAAAGACATTTTTAGGGAATTCTAAACTTGTATTGAAATTATTCCGGAATAGTCCAGAAATTTTCCCATAACATGTCATTGTAGACTCCAATGCAGGACATTACATTTTTGACTTCCTGAGGTAATTAAGAGGAAAGACAGGAGAAATGGTCCTGAGGAAAACACCTGCTCCGAACAACATGCACAATGAAATTGAACCAATCATGCATATCCTACATACTATGTTTACAACAACTTGAAAGTGATCGTGCAAGTCTGTATAAAACCACACAAACTAAACTATGGTGTTTGTTTATTCTGCTTGTGTTTTATGCTATAAATTTGGCAGATAGCCATATTCCTGATCAAAATATTGATTAATATCTAGAGTATGTAGTGAATGTGATAATCATACCAAGACTGTCAAGTCCAAAGATCTGTACAAATTTCATGATTACTAGATTTTCATCACAAAAACAGGTGTTCAATGCATCTATCTATCTACCTACCTACCTACCTACATTTACCTACCTACCTACCCCATGCTACCTATCCACCCTACCTACCTACCTACCTACCTACCTAGCTATCCCACCCTACCTACCTACCTACCTACCTATCTACTTTCTTGTGTCCTCTAAGCCAATTTGACATGCCAGTAATGCACATGAATTCCTTGTGACCCACCAATATCTAGTGTTCCCATCTCTTACTATGTGGTGACAGACACACACATGCATTCATATGTATGTACTACACACATACAGACTGTCACCTGACTGACAGGCAGGCAGGCAGGGATGCATGCATACATACATACATACATACATACATACATACATACATACATACATACATACATACATACATACATACATACATACATACATACATACATACATACATACATACATACATACATAAATACATACATACATAAATACATACATACATACATAGTTATTACATACATACATACATACATACATACATACGTACATATGTACATACACATACACACACACACACACACACACACACAAATTGCTAAAAGTATGAATTACAAGTAAGTCTTAGGAGATCTACTTACAAACATCATAAGTAGTATACTATAACATCACAAATCAGTACAGTAGTTGTGTTAAAAAATGGTAGATGGTGAAAAAAATCAATAGTAAACTTGAGTATGTTTAACCATTACAAATTGCTAACTACAGTGTAAGATACTTGAAATTTATTGAACCAATCTTGCATATTAATTTCATCTAATGGAACTCAGTTTGTCATATTGACGGAAAGTGGTAGACGAAGCCCATTAACGTTTCCTACTCAATACGCCAATATAGCACTCGTAAGCACGTAGTCCAATTGGAAATCAATGAGCTGAATTCACTAAATGAATGTATAGCAAGGATTTCACCATTACTGTAATGTATTCTGTTAGATTACTATAATTGGCACTAACGTCTGTCCAGATGTATGCTAGCATGTAGTAACCATTGTACGACTTCAAATATCTTTCTTTGAGTTTTTACTTTTATTCAACCATAACGTCTATCCAGATGTATGCTACCATTTAGTAAAATAGACATTTGCCATTGTACAACCTCAAATATCTTGTGGCGTTTTACTTTTATTCCAGAATAACATCCATCCAGATATATGTTAGCATTTACAAAACACAAATGTAGTAAATGAGGTTCTCAACATTTTACTTGTTAAAAAAAATAACGAAACAAAACCAAAAAAACACACGATATTTTTGAAATTTACTTGTTCAGACAAGTTCAAACATGTTTTAGAGTTTTTGGTATTGTATTCAACCAACTATATTTAATGATACAATACATGCAAATTGTTATAGTAAGGTATAGGTTGTAAATGATCAGTTACGAAAGTTTTGGGGTCATCACATTTTATAAAAATGACTTGATCTTGTTTATGGAATAGTCTTCAAATTGTAAGTTGGAATGTAACCGACCAATTAGAAGCAATTGTAGGTTTACAATTATAAGTTGAAATGTAACTGACCAATTACAAACAGTTACAGAGTTCAAATTGTAATTTGGAATGTAACCGACCAATTACAAACAGTTATGGAGTCATCATATTTTAATGAAAATGACAGCAAAATAACATTTGAGTATGACATCAAATTATTTGTGCACTGATTTCTGAAAACATCAACTTTTTGGAATAATGTAATATAGAAGCCTGTTGGTATGGAAACAAGATAGGAACTTCCTACTGTAACAGTATCGGTAGGTTTTGTAGTTTGCTAAATCATGCATGACATGGCTTTTGTATATAGCAGTGGTTTAAAGCAAATATGAACTATGATATTTGTGAAAATCTGTCCCTGAGGTGTATCCTATTTTCATAGATAAAAATAGACAAACTTATAGACTGAAGCAGTAGTCATCTAAAAGCTAATGGTAATACCAGTACTTCTCATGACTTTTAAGAAACCATGGCAAATGACTTCAACGTGTGTAAAAATGTACCAGTAATTTTTATCTCATTCGAAACCATATTTAGCAAATAACTCTCTAATGTTGCTACTTTTATCATTTTGGAAACCATAGCAACTTCATTTAAAGTGGCACAAGCTGAGTTTATAAGCTTTTTACTCAAGTGAAAATACTTACAAAAAACTTCAACTAAACTACTCTAGAATAATTTTAATGTTGATAGATGCCTTCAAAGACCACAATTTATGTTCTGGTATTGTTGGAACTGTTGATAGCGTAGCAGAAACTTCCTGTACATTTTTTGATAAGTATAATAAATTACATCATTGATCATTTATAAATTGTATCCTAATAGTAATACCTAGTTTGAGTTCAGTTAATTGCAAGTGATGATAGGTATACATCAGTAAGGAAAATACGTTGAGTACTTATTATACAGAAAAAAATTACAACCCCCCAAAAAAAAAAAAAAAAAAAAAACTCAGCATGTGCCTCCATTACCATAATAAGTTTTATCTCAATGAAAACCTGTACAAATGACTTTAGTGAAAAATCACAAATTTTGTCTTGAAAGTTAAGACAAACAATATATATATATATTTCTGATTCAAATACTATGTCAAATTATGAAATTATATGAATTATTAATAATTTAGACTGACAGTGATACTAGAATAAACTATCTGCTAAGTAACTGTCATTGAAATTATCCCTAGGAAATTTATCATGTACTGATGCCCAATAATCTATGGATAGGTTTATGATAATTGTCTATTTCTGATATTTCATAATTATATTTTGATATTATTTAATACATACAATGTACTAATAGCTCCCAAGTTGTGTAAAAGTAAATTTTGTTTTCCCAATAGACACATGTAGGAATTTAACAATAATGTGTACGAGGGAGATGTGTAAATGTAAATAATTATGTACATGTAAGGTTTATCTAGACAAAGTCTATGTGAGTACCCCAGGTATTTTACCAGGGTTCCCATCAAAACTGCACCTAATAGAACAAGGTATGGAAATCTAGATACCCGTTTTACCAAATTTCCCCTCTGTTACCAAGGTTACCATCAGAATTTGGGTACAAGACCTAAAAATCTATGCACATTTAACCAACTTTTCACCTTATGTGGTACCATGGTGCCTTATGCTGTTAAGAAAAGGATGATATATGACTGAACCCCATGATGCGCGAGTGCAAGTTTAGCATAATCGTGGTATTTGCACAAGTGCTTGCAGTGTTCTCTGCACCCATACTCGCTTCGCTCATGAAAGTACGTGCAGCAGAAAACACTACAAGCACGAGTGCAAATACCCCTGACTACCCACACTGGCACTCACGTGACATGGGGTTCTGTTATTATTACATAATATTATGTTTATCTGAAATGGCAAATTTCCATAAAAATCATACAGCACGATCACACGATTTCATGTGTAGCGAACTATCACATCCTCATTTGCATATCATTTGTATCCAGGTATACAATAATGTTTTCAGTATTGCACTGCAGTGAAAATATCACTAGTATGCTTGTGCATCAGTGCAAATAATCTCTGGTACATATGTAATAGTGTACATTATGTATCTCTCTGTATGATGCCAGCAAGATTTCATACAAGTAGAAAATGAAATAAGTCTAAGTTATATTTCTGCAGTTGATATTTCTATTTAGTACATTGCAATAGCTACTTACATGTAGTGTGAAGAAGTAGGAACCCTTATTTGCATATTTCACATGGATGCATTCAAATATAGGAATTAACCACATCTGCAATGTATTAAACAGAAAGTCAGAGATCTGGTTTGAATGTTGATTTGCATACTTAAACATGAAAATAGCTGTATCCTTGAGATGATTTATGTTGTTAAAAGCATTTTCTGTATGTCTACTCTTGCTTGCAATTGATCACTTGGGGACTAAAAAAAGGAATACATGATGGCGACTGTCTCTAAACAGTGCTTTCACTATATTAACAAACCCAAGTTGCTCATAATACATTACACATACAGCTATATTCAGGTTAGTACAAGAAGTGTGCTTGACTTTCTAGTATTGCAAATCCATATCTGTTAATGTTATTCTTGTATGAAATATGAAATTGTAAACTGTTTAATATGCACCCTTATGTCTGTGATGTAGTAATGACATTAAAAATCATATTTTGGCCTAAGAGATGAATTATGAATGATAGTTCTAAAGAAAAGGAGTTTGAGGTATCATTATAACTTTCATATTGCACCCTGCAAATATGCCAAATTGTACAATATACGTATCCACACAATCATGCACTCATAACATGTACAAACACACTTGTGTGTATACACACACGTATGCACAGGTACACACATACATTTACAGTCACACACACACACACACACACACACACACACACACACACACACACACACACACACTCACACTCTTCTGAAAATATTATGTAAACCTGGTTTTCCATGTTCTAGATGATGAAATCTTTATGGCTAGAGTATATGACCTTTACAGACATTAGTCATTTGACTTAATACATTATACACACCCTCCTCTAGACACTAGTCATCACACACCTTCCTCCCAAGGTAGGCATAAAATGTTGCCCTGGTAACTGTTTCTACCACTAGTCATGACAACCCTATGGATAAAGTCTTAAAGATGCATCATCTGTACTTCTTGAAAAATAATGCAGCAAAATTTAATTTCCTTCAGGGCGGCCCACGTACATGTAAAATTTGACAAATATGTATTCTATAAATTCTTTTCATTTAACTTAAAGTACATCTCAGAAATAAACTGTTTAACTTTTTCTTTTACTTTGTTGAAGAAAACTCAAGCCCATTGTCAGTTAAAATCACTGAAAGAAAATAAGGAGTCACTACACAAATTGTTGTAATAGAGATCAAAATGATATGAGTATCAAAATTCAGCCATTTTAGAATCCAATATGGCTGCCAACTACATTTTGTACTGTCTTAAAAAATTATCAATTTTCTGTGAAAACAAGACTGTGAACCTCCAAATTTCTTTTGATATTTTAAAAAGGACCTAAAGGTCTTTCACACGATGAAGTTTGGAAAATTCTAAGAACTTTTATAGGGAAATTGGTCAAGGTACAATTTTACCTTAACTGCATTTCATTGTAAGACTTACATTAGAGCCTAAACAGCAATTACCTAATTCTTGCATTGATTGACATGAAAATTATTTTATTTTCCAATTTTGTGAATGATGTAAAATTGTTTTCACCTTCACCTGAAGACTCACCTAGCTGTTATTAAAACACCGGAATATTTCCAGTCATAATTGGTTTTAATATTCCAACCTTCACCTCATTACCAAAATTACTAAATGTTTTGAGCAATCGCCTTGACTTGAAAATCACACTATTTATCCAGCCATTAATTTAACTCAGAAAATACTTTATCGGTCCAGCCTTCACCTAATTTCATAACTTAAGAGTACTTAGTTGTCTGTAATAAGTCTTCCTTCCTGTAAATGTAGAGTGAGTTGAAGGCCATACATCCACATCAAGAATTACTCTACAAAGGAATTGAATTGAATTTAACCATGGTTGGCTGGCAGTGATCATCATTTCAATATTCATTATAAAATACCATCAAGAAATCATATATATACATACATACAGTATGGACTATAGATTTTATTAAGTCTATAATACTCTACTACTGATATTACATTGCGTACTGTTCTCCCTAGTGAGACACCTTTACCAATACACACACACACACACACACACACACACACACACACACACACACACACACACACACACACACACACACACGCGCACACACACGCGCGCACGCACACACACAAACACACACACACACACACACACACACACACACACACACACACACACACACACACACACACACACACACACACATATATATATTCACAAATTTAGATATTTACTGATGTCATTGATGACGCCTGTAAAGCTTGTTAGATATCTTGGAAGTATTTGTACTCCATGTATGTGTATTGAAGCAAAGCACTATTTCAATATTCACTTTAATAAGTGTGTCGGTACAAGAACAAGAAATTGAACCATGACTTATCAGTTATGTATATTTACAGTAGAAACCATTACTCAATCCAATCATTACAGTCATCTGACCTGGTTCTAATACTAAAGTATTTTTATCAGTGTGAAAAAGAATATTAATTATGCTGTCTGTGCAAATTTTAAACCAGTGACGTTGTGGATGGACTTGTGAATTGAATGTCCAAAAAAAAGTGGGGACGTAAAAGTGATAAACTAGTGAAGTGGCCACACAAAAAGTCATCCTTTATTATCATTTTGTGTTGGGAGCTACATTTTTGTAGTTTAAATGTCTCTGTAATAGAAACAACGGGAAACTGAAATTGTTGTATACGCTTGTGTACATCACATTATTTTGTATTTGTTGATGAAATCATGAAAATGTTATATTTTAGTTTTTCCATTAAATGGTTTGCTGTAATAGTAATACACAACTTTGTATTGTATTTGACAGTGTACAGATTAGAATTACAGATCACATATCATCAAGTACATTGTATATACCTACCTCTATGTATGTGCTATGTGTAGTGTGACCTCATACTGTGTATACATCTGTCTTGTCCAGCAGTCTACATGTTAATGTGTCTGTTACTTGGCAACAAATATATTTGATTTCAAGCTGATCAAAGAGGAAAAATGCTCAGTGCAATAACAATTATTCTTTAGTTTGGAAGATGTTATAGTCATTTCATGTCATTTTAAGTCATTTTATGACATTTCCCATCAGATATTTAAGAGAATGGATGAGTAAATACAGTTGTGCATACACAGCTCAGTTAGATGTAGATACAATCACAAAATGTCATAGCCATGATCTCAGTTTTGAGTTTAGCCGATCTAGTCTAGTTGTAGTTGTACAAATAGGTTTTTGTATTTGCTGAAGTCTGTTGTCATTTGTTCGACACAGAGAAAAATTGAAACAACATTGATCATGAATTGGTTGTAATGTAGTAGAAGGGGTCATTTTTGTAAACCACTGGCCTCATTATGGCTGCGCAGATGCCACATTATTTTTCGTTGCTTCATCTGAAAAATGTGTGATAACGACACCATTACAGCCTTCATTTCTGAAATGATTTCAGATCTCTCTGAATTGTACAAGTTATAGATATTTGCATGTTAGTAAAGTCTGCTGTCATAAAACATTACAGTATGTTTATCATGAAAGCACTAAGATTCATATACAAGTTTTCTCCTTCCACTTTTGATTGTGGAACAGACATGATGTCATTCAGAGTCTAGAATTTATGAAATTTATTTGTTCATTATGTATATTGTAAAGTGATGACCAAATAACATGGTCTCAGTTTTTTACTTGAATAGATACATATATTGTAGAGTTGTATATTATGTTAATTTTCATGTTGAACTTGGTCCAGTGTGTTGTCATTTAGGGTGTATACTGTATACTATGTGTTGATTATAGTGTGACATCACTATGAGAGTAGATGCATTGATGTAAGAATGCTGTGTCATATGTGTGAATAAAGTCTTATAGGGGATGCTTTGTATGGAAATCACAAATCACCAGGTTATTTACCATTAGGTGTTCGTACTGAATATATCAAGTGTAAATCTGATGCACTGACTGAATTTTGCCATATAGAATTGAGGACATTAAGTATATATGTATTTGATGTACAGGTAAATTCGAGTGTATGTATGATGCACTGACTGTGGATTTCACCACATGAAATTCAGGACATTAAGTATACATATTTGATGTATAGGTAAATGCAAGTGTATGTATGATGCACTTACTGACTGAGTCTCACACTGTGGATTTCACCATATATTTTTTCTGAGTGAACTCAATGTTTGTGTTTCTTTTCTTGTCTCTACAGGCATGTGCAGATTATTTAGACTTAGCCCAGACACAAGGTAGGAAGTGGCAGCGAGCTCTGCAGCATGAAAGAGAGCAGCGTATCCGCTTAGAAGAAACGATAGAACTACTAGCCAAACAACATAACACATTAGAAAGAGCCTGCAGGGGAAACTTAACTGGTGATAATAAAGGTAATCCATCAGGTATGTGTACATGGCAAGTCGTAAACTAAAATATTTTTTTTTGTCTCAATTGTCTTAACATTTCCTATATGTGTGTATACTTTTATTTGCCATATCCTGACTTTTCTACTTACCCATTATCAATTCTTTATCATATGAAAATGTTTTCCCAAGATTTGGAAAAAAGATACAAAAAAATAACCATATGTTGTACAATATACAATATGCTGCATATTTATTCATGGAAATGTCATTTTTAGACAGTATATGAATATATGGTATTCCTTATATAATTTCAAATATCTATTTCAAAGTGATATTAAAGATTGACAAATCATTTGACTGATTTTCCATTCAAATTTAAATATAATTCAAATTATATATAATTTAATTAAGATGATATTGTTATTAAACTTGGGAAAACAGATCCTATAGTATTCTTACCTAAGTTTTGTTTCCTACGTTCCTTGTTCTTCTTATTTTTTTATGTTCTTATGTTAGTTGGTTCACTTCGACTAAGCAAGTCAACTTCAGTTCCTGTGATGACCAAGAATGGAGTCAAAACAAGTGGTCTTAATAGTACCATGATACTTGGTAATTTTCATTTCTTATCCATTACATTCCTTTGCCGATATCTTTGTTTACTTTCTTTTTGTATTATTTACACTTCGCATAGTAAGATGGGTTTTTTTTCAATATTTTCTATAGTTTTCTCATACCAACAAAGTCTTTACTCACAGAGTCACACATTTTCCGTGAAATCTAAATTTTCACTGACATCTCGTCCTCATTGTCAGGGTGTAGTACTACAATGGGTTATTATCATATACAAGAGACATGTAAAACAAGCTGGACTCACACAGCTGAGATTTGGTTCCCAGCATCACAATTTAGATTGGGCTTCCTCTGTGGTACACACCTGGCAGTGCTGACGAGACATCAGCAATAATTTGGGTTTCACTTCCAGAAAATGTATTTACTCTGTCAGTAGAAATTTTCGTATGTTAGCTATGAAGCCAGAGTCCATGAACATTCATTGTGGTAACATAATCTTAGTAGGTGATTGTGTAGGTGATTGTACATTACCTTGTTAGAAGTCAATCTAATCTCTGTATTTAGAATATTTCACATCTAATGGTCCTTTGCCTATTTTATTGTATATTTCACCCATAAAGGATAAAAATGGTTGTGAAATAGTGTAAAGAAAATAATCAAATCCATTTCTGTACCAACTGTGGCAGATTTGTACAAAACTCAGAAGTGTTCTGATGCATATATATGCCACATAACAAAAAATGACAAATACAGTAAATATGGAATATAATAAGGAAATCAAAGCAAGGTGAATTCTCCATCAATTCTTGCAGAACTCTGATAAAACTTGGAAGTGTTCTGTGACATGTTTACATCAAATACAATAAATATAAGATACAATAAAGAAGGCAGATCAAATTCATTTCTAAATCAATTTTTACAGATAAGTACAAAACTTTGGAGTGTTTTTTTTTTTTTACATATTCTATATTTGTTTCTTCCACAAATGATGAACACAAATGTACAATATTATACTAAAGCAAATAAAGTCACTTTTGTATTCAAGTAGTCAAAACTAGCTTACAGAAACTTCCTCCATATCACAGTAAATTTACAGAAACTTCCTCCATATCACAGTAAATTTGACAGTAAATTTATTGAAACTTTATCCCGTTCACAGTAAATTTACAGAAACTTCCTCCATATCACAGTAAATTTGACAGTAAATTTATTGAAACTTTATCCCGTTCACAGTAAATTTACAGAAACTTCCTCCATATCACAGTAAATTTGACAGTAAATTTATTGAAACTTTATCCCGTTCACAGTAAATTTACAGAAACTTCCTCCATATCACAGTAAATTTGACAGTAAATTTATTGAAACTTTATCCCGTTCACAGTAAATTTACAGAAACTTCCTCCATATCACAGTAAATTTGACAGTAAATTTATTGAAACTTTATCCCGTTCACAGTAAATTTACAGAAACTTCCTCCATATCACAGTAAATTTGACAGTAAATTTATTGAAACTTTATCCCGTTCACAGTAAATTTACAGAAACTTCCTCCATATCACAGTAAATTTGACAGTAAATTTACTGAAACTTTATCCCGTTCACAGTAAATTTATAAAAATTTCCTCCATTAAGGAATAAGTTTAACCTTACAGAAACTTGCTCCATGTAGGCATAACCTTACAGAAACTTGCTCTATGCAGGCATAACCTTACAGAACCGTCATCCAATGTTGTGTTTGCTTTTCAGGTGGAGCAACTGATGACTATAGTGATGATGACAATGAATTTTTTGATGCTATAGATGAATCTCCTAGTTTTACAACTACAGTACAATTACCACCGTCTCATATCAAAGGACACAGGTTAGTCCAAAAAATGAGCATTATCATATATTTTTATTTTCCTCTAATCTTTGTGGCTGATTTTATATCTGCTTATAAAATGCTAGTAAAATATGGTGATCACATTGTATTAATTTGTAGCAGTCTCTTGTGATCAGTTGATTATAATACCAACAGAAATAGTTATATTCACTATAAATGCGAGTGTACCAAATATTTGCATGAGACCCAAATTTCAACAAAAAAATTTAAACTTTCATTTATACATTGACTTGTTTGAGGATGGTAATCATTGGTAACTGTGTAAGTCTGGTAAAAACTACACATTCTCCAAGTTACCTAATTGTATTCAAATCTATTCAAATCTATCCGGATTTACCCTCTGTATTGGCAAGATTCCCAAGCCTTAGCAAACAATGAAAAAATACTATAATATAGAGCTGTAGTAAGACAAAGTATGTACATCTTTTCTTCCCATTAAAACAGACGCACAGATAGTGGTGCTAGTGCAACTAGTATAGCCAGCAGTGAAGGCGCCGCTCCTAAATACGACGATCTTAGCAGTACAGACGATGAAATGTCCACAGACAGACCTGAACCAGGCAGTGTTATAACAGTAAAGACACAGGGACCACTTCCAAGGAGTGGCTCTGATCATAGTGTAAGTTGGCACACACAAATCTCTCAACTTATCTTGACTTCTTAGCACTATCTGTCGTCAAAATCAAGTGAAATATTATTATTAGTATTATTATGTGAAACAAGAACATTTTGAACAAGATCTCATCACCCAAGACATCTTGTAACCTGTAAGATGATCATCATCATTGTAAACCGTATCCAAACCATAAATTAGCAGGTGACAAATTAAGTATCAAAACAGTTTATATACATTCCAAACTAAATTATTATTATGGTTCCATCTACAGAATCTATCCGATGCAAGTAGCAAAGGTAGCAGTAAATCTAGTCAATCTAGCTCTCCAGTACAAAGAAAAGGACGCAAAAGGCGTAAGGCAATACAAGAGAAGCCTAATATGAGCCTCAATTTATGGAGTATAATGAAGAATTGTATAGGCAAAGAACTCTCCAAAATCCCAATGCCAGTAAGTATACATCTCACTTGACCTCTGACTTTTGACCTTTGACCAGACCTTCAAGATTCCTTTTCTATAGATTGAACTCGGCTACATTCTTATTGACCCTTTGACCTTATTGAACTAATTTTATATCAGATCTGGACTTTTCAGGTATTCTTAGTGCATTGTTTATAGCATATTTCAAGTACTCAATATATTTTGTTTGACCTTTGTACCCATCCTCGTTCCCAGGCAACTTTATGTATCCATCTGTTATAACCATGAATGATTCAGACAGTATAAATTTTACACAATATACTGAATAACAATAATGATGAAGACAGAAGGACATATAAAATTTAGAACACAGATATACTTCATTGCATAAAATAGATTTAGATTGAAATTGAACTTGAAGAATACAAATAATGATGAAATAATAATAATTTCCAGCCTGTCGAGTCTTATTTAGTGATATTTGTTCCAGTTCATTTGTAATCCCTTAGGAGTAATAAAACACAATATTCATGTCACATACAATAAGTTGATCTTGACTTGTTCCATTTATAATCATTCAATTGGAAACTTATTCCAATTATCCTTTGGTAATATCAATTCTCATAAAAAAAATGTACATGTGAAAACTTGACACATGAATTTAGCCTCTCGTATTACGTCTAAATTTTAAATACATGATTAATATTTTTTATTTTAAATTTACTCTATTTATATACTATGTAACATCCTTGAATTTTGAAAGGAAAGTATGTAATGTGTGTCTTTAATCAAACTATTTCTATAAATGTTTGTCCACAATCATCCACAATTAATGTTTGCATGAACACAAAAAGAGATGTATAAAATGTAGAATACATCCAAGGTCAGGTAATAATTTCAAATGGTTTCATGAACACAAAAAGAGATGTGTAAAATTTAGAATACATCCAAGATCGCGATAATTTCAGATGTTTCCATGAACACATAAAGAGACATGTAAAATTTAGTACACTTTTGACAAAGAGAAAGCAATAAGATTCAGAATACATACCAAATCAGGGTAATTACAAATATTTTCATGAACACATAGAAAGACAAATTCAGATTGAGTGAAAATTTGCTATAAACGCATAAAGAAAGAAAACAAATTAGGACACTTCAAATCTGAATAAGAACTCCAAGAGATTTTCATTATAGAGAAATGAGTACAAGTTAAAATCAAGAAAAGGTTTCCAAAGCTGTCACTAACATGTGTTGACAGATACAACCTACATCTTTCACTTGAATTAAAGATCTGACTGTGTATATGTGATTGTTAGTAATTCATCACAAAAGGTTTGCCTTATAAGGTAAATGATAGATATACATATGTACTTAAGAAATATGTTGACGTTCAAGGTTCAAGGAGAAAGCCATATATCTTGATTGTGACGTGCTGTAGGAATTTAACTGGCTTGTATTTGATGCTTCCATTTAATGGCCTTGAGACTGTAGGGTTTTCAAAGTGAATTTACATGTATTACAAGTACTGACAGCAAGCTGTAAGATTTATGGTGCGATTACTTCATTTTATCATATGTGTTCTTGAGATTGAATGTTTTATTCATTCTAAGTGATTTTACATCAATTACAAATATTTTAATCCAAACCTGGACATTTCTTTAGGCATATCACATTTATTGATTATGTATGTTGATGGTTATAAACATAAAAATGTATCAGTTATATTATAACTAGACAAAATAATTGTCAACTTGCTATACTCTCAGTTTGGTATACCAGGGGTATATTGATAACTGCACTGATTAATACTGAGTATATAGAGAGCATATATTGCAAAGCTGTACTTTGAGAATATGTATACTAGAGTAGTCTATTGAGCTGTCCTACTACACAGCTATACTTTGAGAATATGTATACTAGAGTAGTTTATTGAACTGTACTGTACTGTACAGCTGGACTTTGAGACCATATACTAGAGTATTCTATTGAACTGTACTATGCAGCTGTACTTTGAGACCATATACTAGAGTAGTCTATTGAACTGTACTGTACAGCTGTACTTTGAGACCATATACTGGAGTAGTCTATTGAACTGTACTGTACAGCTGTACTTTGAGACCATATACTGGAATACCGGTAGTCTATTGAACTGTACTATACAGCTATACTTTGATTGAATTGTATTGCAAGGCTATACTTAGAGAACATTACTGGGTTAGTTGATTCAAATGGCTATAAACAAGAAAGATATTTTATGCAGACATCTACATTGTATGTGTGTCACCTGATTAATATTCTTCTCTCATCTCTATTCATGACAGGTGAATTTTAATGAACCCTTATCAATGCTTCAAAGGTTAACAGAGGACTTTGAGTATGCAGACATCTTAGATAGAGCAGCTCAGTGTGAAGATAGCTGTGAGCAGTTAGCCTATGTTGCAGCATTTACAGTGTCTTCTTACGCTAATACAACTAATAGGACGGGTAAACCGTTTAATCCACTACTAGGTGAAACGTATGAATGCGATAGAACTGATGATTTAGGATGGCGATCAATAGCAGAACAGGTAATGAAATGATGTCTTGTAAATTGTTGAGTAACTACACAACAGTTTTTGATACTTGTGTATGGTTATTAAATGCAAGACACATAAATAGTCTCTAGTCATAATGTCCAATCATATTAACATACATTTAAAATACTTATTTATTATTGAGATAAATAAGTACAAAAATCGTCTTTCTGTCAACTTGTACTTAGTTGTGTACAAACAAATAGCACCAAGGAAGAAAGAGGAATAACTTGTACTTAGTTGTGTACAAATAAATATCCCCGAGGGAGAACGAACATTAATGTGCTGTAGATGACTTTAGTTGATTGGCACCAACACAATATTATTTCTCATATTTATACTAGCCACAAGTGTGTATAATACATACAATTACAATTACGTACATAAGATTATAAGTAGGTGAGTTTCTAAGTTGGTTATTGTGTTTCATATTATTTATAACAAAACTACCATAGTAAGTACTCCATTTATAACTATCTCCACTTTAAAGGTTAGAAAACAGTTCAAAGGTGTGGAAATAAGTTTGTCCTGAACAAACAGATATTCGTATTTAATCCTATGGCTTCACTGATTAGAATGATCCAAAACCTTAACATTCAAACATCAGGGTTTGACACTTTATTTTTAGGGTGTAATTACATAGATTTTAATACTAGAAATCAAGTCCGTAAAGGGTTAAAGTCCCATGATTCAGTCCAGGTTCTCACATTAGGATATGGATAACATAGGGTCATTCTTTGTTTTGGACCAACTTTTTGAATAACCCTGTCAGATAACTGTTTTTCAGACCTATATAATAATCCTAATCTAAAATGGGTCTTTAAGAGTTAGTATAACTTAGTCATAACATAAAGACAACTACATGCTAGGTCAAAGACTCTGAACTGAAGTGAAAACTATGTTTGATTGTATGTAGGTAAGCCATCATCCCCCAGCAGCATCACTGCACTGTGAAAGTAAAGAATGGGAATGTTGGCAGGAATTTACAATGACCAGTAAGTTCAGAGGCAAATATCTGCTCATCATTCCACAAGGTATAGCACATCTAAGATTCAAGAAAACTGGTAACCACTATACATGGAGGAAAGTTACATCAACAGTGCATAATATCATTGTGGGTAAACTCTGGGTGGATCAGGTAAGGATCAGATTTGTATGCTCTCATTACTTGCAACATACAAAGGGTTTCATAGGGTTAAATATAGGTGTTTAGTGGGTAGAAATGCAGATATGGGCAACTCTGGGTTGATCTGGGAAGGATCAGATTTGTATGCTATCATTACTTGCAACATACAAAGGGTTTCATAGGGTTGCATTTAAATTTGGGTTGGGTGTGGTGTGATAGAAATGGGTTCAGTGAATTATGTGAACAGAAAGAGAGGACCAAATCATGTGGACAACAGGTGAGAATCAGAGTAGTTTTCACTTGACTGCAGACATGAAAAGGGTTTCATCGGGTTAAATGTGGATAGAGTGGGTAGTCAGTACCAGCTTTGTATGTCTATGTCTGGAGAATGCAGTGGATTCCATATTTTGGATATAGGTATTCTGGGTAGATATACATTCCTATATCACAACTTATAACAGTAAGCTTGTATCATTTAAAGTGATATAACAGGTTGTATGTTTGTTTGTAGTTTGTTTGCTATGAGGTTAGAGATTTATTACATTTGTTTGTCAGTCATACATTTATTCATGTTACGTTTTTTTCTGTTTTCATAGTCTGGAGAGATGGACATCTTCAACCATAGGAATAAAGACAATTGTCATTTAAAATACACTGCCTATAGCTATTTTTCTAGGGATATCCCCAGGAAGGTAAGTAACATAATCTCATCACATGGTAAATATAGTGTTTATGGTTCCAAGAATCAATCAGACAGTGCAATGTAGCTTTGGAACAATGAATTTGAAGAACGATAACGATGTTTTGATCTGTCAAATACAAGGTGTTCAGTAGAGGAGTCAAAATGTCATAGTACTGCTACTCCACAAAAAATCAGTACGATATCTCACTCCACTGGAAAATTTGTAAAACTTTGTAAATATTCAGACTCCAAATGGAAAAATTAATCAGAACACTGAATTACTAAAATAACAAGAGTTGATTTGATAATGGTATTCATTCAAGAACAGTACTTTCTCAACTTTACATTAAAAAAAAAATCAAAAAAAAAATCACAATCTAACTTCTACCTACTCTCTCAGTATATGATGCAGTACTTTTCTCTTTTCATCACCATCAACGAATTGTATGTAAAAATGTTTCAAAAGCTTTCTTAATATTACAATAATATATTTTTAAATATATTATTTCAAATTCACTGCACAGATCAAAATATCATAAGTATGGTGTATATTATTGTTTACAGGTAACTGGTGTTGTTACTGATGTAGCTGGTACTGCCAAGTATGTAGTATCCGGTACTTGGGATAAAAAGATTGAAGCTGCCAAGATCTTACATGGCGGTGAAAGACCTAGCTCAGGGGGAAAAGATAAACAGCAAGTTTACCAAACTGGACCACCTAGGTTACTGTGGCATCGTAACTATCCACCGTAAGTTGACCCCTTAGTAGTTATAGTCAATTTTGTACCGTCACAACAATTATGAAGGGGATTATCTTTATAAGATTTGTCAAACACCTATCATTGTATTACCTGTGCAGTATTATTATAGAAAAGGATGTGCTCATAATCATACAATAATATTCCTTAGCACAATCTGGCACGCAACCTTCAAATATAAAAGAAGAATCCAAGTGTTGAAATATGACTGAATGGCAGCAGTACTCAGTAAATTATATTTTACTAATTGTCTTCAGGTTAATGTAATAGATACTAAAACAAATTGAATGGTTGAGAATAGCAATTTACTCTTCATGTGCATCTCCACAGCTATAGCCTGAATTGTGCTGTTATACCATTAGTACCATATAGTTGAGGTCATTTGTCAACACCAGAACTCACCTTTGCCCCTCCCCCCTCCTCGCAAGCATGCACATACATACATACATACATACATACATACATACATACATACATACATACATACATACATACATACATACATACATACATACATACATACATACATACATACATACATACATACATACATACATACATACATACATACATACATACATACATACATGCACATATACACGCACATGCACACACACACACACATGCATGCATGCACACACACTCTCTCACAGGTTGTGAATTATGGCATCTATATCTATTGATGTGAGATTTGTACATTACATTGACAGACCTGGAGCTGAACTGATGTATGGTATGACAGAGATGGCTATAACACTAAATGAAATGGAAGATGGTGTAGCACCTACTGACTCTAGAACAAGACCAGATCAAAGGCATATGGAAAATGGCCAATGGAATGAAGCTAACCAGGTCAAAGTTCAGCTGGAAGAAAAGCAAAGAGCTCGTAGACGTAAACGAGAAGCAGATGCAGCAGCAGCTCAGTCAGCAGGTATTTGCATACATTCAGTTGATTGGTTCTCAGTCAGCAGGTATTTGCATACATTCAGTTGATTGGTTCTCAGTCAGCAGGTATTTACATACATTCAGTTGATTGGTTCACTCTTATTACAGAATCATATAAAGAACTTGTGATAAATTTCAAATCTTTCAGCCATCTCTCTGATTTGAAATTCTTTTGATCATGTCTTCTCGTAGACACTTGAATAGTTCAGATTTCTTACTTCAGACATAACATTCTTTATTCATTCATTCATATAATGTGAAAATGCTTCTTCTTCCCTTTGTTCCCATGAAAACTCTTTTTCAAAAAATAAAAAGATTTCTCACTCCCAGCACAACACTTTTAAATTCCTATATGTAGTTTTGTGAACTCGGTCTTTCTGTTTTTCCTTAGGGAAAGTGTTTGAAAACTACAAAGCGGTATGGTTTGAGAAGAAACAAGACCCACAGACCAAGATGATGACACACACCTACAACGGACTGTACTATGATTGCAAAGAGAGACAAGACTGGGGTAAATGTCCTGATATCTTTACAACGTAAAGAAGGACTACTAATGGCTGTACTCGGTTGCCATGGCAACCAAGTAATGCAGTCCCATCCAGCCATACTTTTCTACCTGGCTGTGTGTGGGAGCTGTTTCAAGTTCAACTTCAAGTTCAAGTGGTGCTGGATTTTTTTATTATGTGTATTTTGATTCAGTCCAACCCAGAGTATATGACATTGACATTTGACATTGCAAGGAAGGAAGTTTTAAAGCGTCAAGAGAGACTATAGGGGAATGTACATAGCCTGGGTATGCCATTTATGCAACACAATTTCAACTTTCTTGTAGAAAATGATGTATAGCTCCTAGCATTTCAAGCAAAGACAGCTTTTTTTAAAGGGACACATTTTGTAACTGAATATCTAGTTTTGGTGATTATCATTATACGTCATACACATACATAACGCACTGTAAAACTTGTTTAGAAGCAAATCACCATCAACAGAGCATAAAGAGATATTTTAGTGTGCACAAGGAAACTTTCTAACCAAGACTGGGATTTTATTTCAGTTTTGTTTTGGTACTCAAAAATTTTTTTATCATAATTTTATTTTTGTGTCCATTTTGGAAAGCTGGTGAGAATTGCTGGTGTTTTATAGACTGTAAACTTTGGAATCAAAGAATATTCCAAATGATTCAAAAGTAACCACCAAAATTTGTAAGTTACAGACTGTGTCCCTTTAATATACATGTGGTAAACATTGGATTTCTTGCCCCAAGTATTTCTCTGTCATGTTTTCATTTAGCAAAATAAAATAATGCATTATGAGCCGTCGCTGTCAATTCCTCACTTCATAGTAGCTTTTCATTTATGATATTATCATACTAGCACTCTTTGTCTTCTGAACAACTGATAAATCATGCAAATTCCAAGACAATCCAAACATTCGGGGCTTCCTTGTAATATTAAGAAAGCTTTTGAAACATTTTTACATACAATGTGTTGATGGTGATGAAAAGAGAAAAGTACTGCATCATATACTGAGAGAGTAGGTAGAAGTTAGATTGTGATATTTTTTTTTTTTTTATTTTTTTTTGGAATGTAAAGTTGAGAAAGTACTGTTCTTGAATGAATACCATTATCAAATCAACTCTTGTTATTTTAGTAATTCAGTGTTCTGATTAATTTTTCCATTTGGAGTCTGAATATTTACAAAGTTTTACAAATTTTCCAGTGGAGTGAGATATCGTACTGATTTTTTGTGGAGTAGCAGTACTATGATTGTCAAATCGTTTTAAGAATTAAAAACCACTCTTCTACTCCGTGTTTCCTTTGTTGAAGTTGTTGCTTTCCAGATAATGAAAGTATTCTTTTAAAAAATGATAACTCTCATACTCATGATAAGTATACTTACTAATAACATTATTAAGGTGCAATAAAAGCCTCTAGTGGCTGTACTTTATTTTTCTTTTGTTTTTCTGAGGAAAAATATTCTGTAGAGTGAAAATTCAAATCCTCTTTCAATTTGTTATTGAAGTTTGAAGTTAAAGAGAATACAAAAGTTAATTAAGACTAGATTTTGAGTACAGTTTTGGTTATGTGAAAAAGACTGAAGTTTTCCTCCCAAGTTTTTAAGGTTTCTCCCAGAATGTTGTGATATTTGCAAAAGTGGGAGTAACATGAGTATTATGTAATCTTTTGTGATGCAAATTTTTCATGAATTCTGCCATTCTTTTCAGGGGTGTATATCATCTTAGCGTAGTTTGATGATCGTCAGGTGAAAGGAATATAACATTGTTTAAATCAGACTCTAGGTAATAATAGTCTTGTAGAACTTACAACATTGAGAGATTTACCGTCCCTGATAAAGTTTGAACCAGTGAAAATATGACAACTTTGTTGGGCTTCTATTTTTTAGATGAGTGTAAATATGTTCTAGAAGTTCAAAGTTATCAGTTACCAGTTAGTATATCTTTACATTACAATGCATATATGAATGTTTTCAATCATTAATAGAGTGGGATAAGGCCAGGATGAAGTTATATCACATCATTTTTCTCCCTAAAACTGTAAATTGATTTGTACAAGAATGTGGTCTGCCATAGCTTCACTCTTGAGAAAAGGGGAATAGACTTCAGATTCAAGTTATGTTTGAAAGTAGACTGAGGTATTTAGTACATTGGTACTCGTAATCTTTAGCTGAACTTGATTGTTTGTAAGAGATGATTATAGCAGTGTACACATTGTTTCAGTCTGGTAAGGAAAGTCACAATTCCTGAAAGTGTATTATCATACAGTGGTTTTGCTAAGATTGGGAAATCCTGGTAACAGAAGGTATGAATTCCCATACCAGATGTTGTTGGGCACACAGGTAGATTATACCTACTTACTGACCTTAATAAAAATACAATTATGGCACATAGATGAACGGGGTGTGCATATCTCATATATTACCATATTTGGCATATCTGATACATTACCATATTTGGCATATCTGATATATTACCATATTTGGCATATCTGATATATTACCATATTTGGCATATCTGATATATTACCATATTTGGGCATTACTAACATACAACTTTTTAGACCATAGCAAGCAAGTTATCAGGGACATGGGTGGTTGAGCATTAAAGGAGCGACTGCTTCCAAGTTTGGTTACACAGTTATTGATTGGTCAGTAGTGTGTAGTATTTGATACATAAGGGCTTGGACAGCCATTCAAGATCTACCTTTTAAACTGCTTGAAAATCAACTTTTAATCTGAGCATGCCCAGGAGGACAGGGTTAGCATAAATGAATATTCACATCCTGCACAAATGTGATTTGCTGCCACTGTATGCAAAATATGTATCTGTCATATCTAGTTTTGACTTTAAATCAAGAAATTGTTTATCAGAAATTTACTGTTGAACAAAACTCCAATGTTAGTCATCACAAAGCATTAGCAGTTTAACAAGCCCCTCCATCCCCCACCCAAGGCCCCCTCTCTCGACTTCCATCCCCACCCATGGCCCTCTCTCTGTACCTCCATCCCCACCCAAGACCCTCTCTACCTACCTCCATCCCAACTGGTGACCCATGGCCCTTTCTCTGTACCTCCATCCCCACCCACGACCCTCTCTCTCTCTCCCTACCTCCATGAAAGCACTCATTATTTCTTCATTCAAGTTTGACATTAATCTGAGTGAAAACATTACAGACTGTTGACGTTTTTACATTTATAATTTATGCTGTATTTTTCCCAGCTGATGAACAGCAGATATATTTATGCCTATGTTTATGTACATTTACATATCTACATTAGCTTATGCAGTCATCGATACATAAACTTTCATGTTAGCATATTTACATAATGTTTCTGCAAGTTTATGGCAATGGGATTGCACATATGTACAGCACAGTTCTGCACATACATGTATTATGCATATACAAGTTTGTGCATATCTATGCATGTGTACTCATCTATCGTGGAGATGTTTGCATATGCATATGCATACACAGTGTTCCTAAGTTTATGCATATAGAAGCATATGCATACACAGTGTTCTTAGGTTTATGCCTATGTAAGCATGTGCATATAGTGTTCCTAAGCACATGCGTACACAGTGTTCTTAAGTTTATGCCTATGTAAGCATGTGCATACACAGTGTTCTTAAGTTTATGCCTATGTAAGCACATGCATACACAGTGTTCTTAAGTTTATGCCCATGTAAGCATATGCATATACTGTGTTCCTAAGTTTATGCCTATGTAAGAACATGCATACACATGTATTCAGAAGGTTTATGCAGATTTTTGCATAGGCATACACCAGTAATCACAAGTTTATGCTGATGTATGCATATCAATGTGTATCAACATATACTCAAGTTATACATAAACAGGCATATGTATGCTCATGTAGCTACAAGTTTATTCATACATATGCATGTTATATACATTGGTATAAAGTGTGGATGTATAAGTTTATAGATATATGTATATTGTTTTATTTCAATGTAGCCCTGATAACTGTAGCAATTGTAATGTAATCAATAGGATTAGCAAGGAGCATAGAAACAAAATAGTAGCAAACACTCCACATGTAAAATTTAAAGAAAAAACCAAAAGCTGTATAATTTCCCTGCCTGTACATGTCTTGCTTTGAGATGAACAATTTTAAAACTCTAAAATCTGTCACTGGGGTAGGTACTTTGATAACAGTTTGTCAAAAGATATAGAAATTTACAGTTCAGAAAACAAGAAAGCATGTGAAACGAAAACTAAGTGAATTGTTTAAAATGCCCAAACTTCTCTAAATCTTTCGCCAGTAATCACACTGAATGGATTTATGGACATTCCCTTTTATCCAGCTTCCAAGCCATTACCTGGTACGAGAATCAAAAGAGCACCTTCAGGAGTCAATGTTCATATTCATGTCATAAGATGTGAGAGATTCAACATCGGCACATATATGCATGTGATGTTTATGTTTGAAGGAATTCATTTCTATTCTATTTTCTTGTCACACTCATTACATAGCTTGCAAGGCAACAGAGAATAATTTTCATTTCAGATTTGGACAAAATTCCAGTTGTTCAAAACAAAAACAGACTCATTATACATGCGGTCTAAGCACATAACCATCTGAACTTAATAGTTTTCCACAAAACAAAAAACAAATCAGCAGTTGATATTTTGATTTATGTTATGCAGCCACAATGAACAAGTAAACTTGATTTGCTCATATTTCCATGTACATAACACTCTACACTCTACTCTAACTATGCTGTCTGTACACGGTCCATTCATTGTCATACCACAGTTTATATTATGTTGAATAGTTTTTCCTCCCCTTTCAATATCTTTTGTAATTTTATTTCCACGGGAAGTTAGGGCCAGGCTGTGGTCAGGAACATGAAAGTCTTGTATCTGTATAAATGAATAAATAAAAAATGATGTGGGTACAATTGTAAATCTGTGTTGTCGATTATTCTTTTCTTTGTCTGTGACGCACATGCACGATATGAGGCTACTATAGATATACGTAGATATCCATACTATTATATGTAGGGTCTATGATCGCATGCATATAATGCAACATATATTTTGTACTTCAGCTGTAAACAGCGCCCTCGGTGGTAGCACTCTCGAGGACAAATGTGACTTTGAATGGTCAGTGTTGTTTGAAAGTGTGTTAAATATATATTAGATCTCTGAACCCCCTCCCCCTTCAAATTATTAATATGTTATCGGTCTTCCTTGAAAAACGTAGGAAATTAAAAAAAAAAAATTGTGAGTGGCATGGCACACGGTTAGTTCGGAACTAACTGTACACATATTGCTAGTCCTGCATGCAGACATAAAATTACGTCGTCTCTTTCTTCTCCGAAAGCGAAACGCGTGCACATTGTCTGCAAGCAGGACTAATAATATTATATTGAGTGCTCGTGGCGGCAAAAAAGAATTTATACTCTTTCATGAGATGCAAATAAAGGGGATAACAAATCACAAAAACGTCTCCAGTTGTTATAATAGTGGAAGATACCTGTAAATTGCCCCTAGCCACAAAATGATACAGGTACTAGGTACATATATTATTCGGAATCGGAAGCATGACTCGTACATCCATCATGGACACAGTCAGTATTTGAAAGGGACTGTGTAGTAAAGATTGAAAACAACAGTGCTAGAACTTTTAATTGTTTGTTTTCAACTGATGCGTTCTGAAGTTAGTCAAAGTAATAGATTTAAATCTATATAAATGTAATAACTTTATTTAATGGTGGTTATATAATATCTTAATTCGATACTCATTTTGATAAAAGAAAAAAAAGTATACCAAGCTAAGTTGGCCGCACCGTACTCACAAATATTCAAACAATACCCTGACCATGTTTGCACGCGTACGGCAAAAGGAGACCTCATTTTCCCCCAAGGCCTTTTCCGTGCTAACACGGTGTTTTTTAATATTCGTAAACGCCACTGCTTCGTAATATGGCCAATATACAATGTTAGCTCACAAGTGACTGTGGTGTATACGTAGTCGTACTAAACCGTAGCTGCAATAATTGTAGCTGCAATAATTGTAGCGTTTTGTTGCGGTTTTGAGGGTGTTTTCGTCTGTTTTGGTGACTTTTTTTAAGTTTTTGTGTTTAACCCGCACCTAACGGGTAATTAGGTGCGGGTTAAACACAAAAACTTAAAAAGTCACCAAAACAGACGAAAACACCCTCAAAACCGCAACAAAACGCTACAATTATTGCAGCTACAATAATTGTAATTTGTAGCTTTGTTTATGTTTGCTTGGAGCTTTATACTCCAATATATTTGCATTACTTTTTATTCTTTTCATATTTTATTTGTGTTACTCGACAGTTTTCGCTTTACTTTTTTGTTTTCGTGCGGGAATTGCAAAGAAAAAATAAGCAGAGGACCGAGACGGAGCGAAACCGAGAATTGAAGGATGTGGATCACGTGTTCACATGTTACATGCATTGTCTATGACATTGACAATGTATTCGTTGTTTCCCCCAATGTTTGTTTGATTACTGTTGGTCTGGTCAGCAACTTGAAAGCCAACAAACGAACATTCCTTTCATATATTATCGGCCAAATAATGTCAATATTATCGCCATTTATACTCGGTAACATATCTCAGGTCTGTGGAAAAAAACTTTGGGACTCAACTTCAAATAATGACGCAATTGTTAATAAACGAAAACTTAGAGGGTCTCGGAAAGGACCCCATTAATGTTATTAAAACAACACAGGGAATTTCCAAAATGGCAGGTTCACGGAAGAAGATCGGCATCTTAGTTGAATTTAACTACGAAGATTTAGAGGTGAGAATTCCACTCTATGATTTTGCTTGTGATATGCATATTTGCTGTACAAATAACTAATTGACAAGTGTTTTCGAACATGTTTCTGTCAATACAGTCAATGAATGATCATGCATACAGTGGAGGCGAACTCGATGTGGAAATTTCCGTAAGTCAAGTGTTATACAATTTTACGTGTTGCACATTGCGTTCAAAGAGTTCGCACGTATTGAACATTATTTAATTGTGGCCGTTACATATAGCTCTGTCGATGTTGAAATGAAAATGTAACTTTTCGATATTTTTCTGTACAGTAAACAATTTTGCAGATTTGATTTGTGTGTGTGTGTGTGTGTGTGTGTACTCATACATAATGTATATCGCGTTCGCGTTATCTCAGTTCTCAGAAACAAAATTAATGAGCGATGCTAAAAGATGTGTAGTTGACCCAGTTGACCATTTTAGTATGATAACCCATTTGTGGCGTACGAACATGTTTGGCCGTTTTTGATGGGGGGGTTGGGGTTAGGATTGATTTATTTCTGTGTTTACTGTACAGTTCACTATTGTATACATTCCAAATACGAGGGTTGTCCATAGTTACAATAAATTTATCAATATTCATACCATTGCTATTGTTATTACTCATTTGTTTCTCCAGATTTATCTGTAATATCCCCCATTCATTCAATCATTCATTCATTCATTCATTCATTCATTCATTCATTCTTCCAGCAATACATTTATTTTATTAATTCATTCATTCATTCTTCCAGCAATACATTTCATTCATTCATTCATTCATTCATTCATTCATTCATTCATTCATTCATTCCTCATTTCAATTATGCTGTGTATGTATGGTGTAATAATATGAATCAAAAGTATTTGAAGACACTTGAGCTCTTCCATAAACGAGCTGGTCGACTGCTCCTCAAAGTTCTCCGTGATACTAGTACAGGTTGGGTATATGAAAACTTGGGTTGGGTCAGCCCTCAAATTAGATGGAAGCGCCAACTGGCAACACTTGTCTACAAATCCGTAGGGGCAATGCACCTAGTTACCTCACTGAAATGTTCAATCTTTCCAACCAAATTCATCTTCATAACACAAGACAGGCCAGTAAAGGTAACATATACACCCCTACAGTTAAAACGGAATACGGGCATTTCACTATAGTGGTGCTGTTCTATGGAACAACCTACCCTATATCCATAAGATCAGCTCCAAACCCATTGTACAGTTAAAACTGAATATGGGAAACGGGCATTTCACTATAGTGGTGCTGTTCTATGGAACAATCTACCCCTATCCATAAGATCAGCTCCAAACTCATCGATATTTAAAAGACATCTTAAGAATGTAGTCTGGTAATAATGCGGGTGGATATCTTTTAAAGTACACTGTGCGTCTGTAACTTTTTGACCTGGTTTGTCCCTTTTGTTTGTTTGTTTTGTTTGTTTTCTGTGTACGTAATCTTGCAACAGGTTCCATTGGGAGAACAGTGCTAATGCACTGAATGGTGTCTGTATATGAAAGATTAATAAATAAATAAATAAAAAAGACCATGAATATAGTGCCCAAGCTAGGAATAATTCAAAGAGTATTGACAGGACATATAATGATAATAGAATACAAGGTACACAACAACAAAGATATAGACATACATGTATGTTGATATGTGAATAAATATGTACATGTATACATTAGCATACATTGTTAAAATTTACAAAAGTCTCTGAATTCAACAATATGCATGTAAATATAGGGAGAAAGAATCAAATTGACTGAATTATGTTGCCTTTGATAGTTGTGGTATCCTTTGTTGAGACTCAGAGAAGAAGGAATGGAGACGATAACAATTGGACCAGAGAAGGATAAAACATACACTTCAAAACATGGATACCCTTGTAAATCTGATATTGACATTGAAAACATATCACCAGCAGTAAGTTACATACTCTTATGATAGTATATTATTATGGATGTAATTACTTGTGAAAAAAGTAAAAAAAAAAAAAAAAATAGATCAACCAGCAACTTTGTCAATATGCTTTACATTCAGGGATCACTTAGTTACACACCAAGTGTGCTATACCACAAATCTAGCATTGATAATATTGACTTAGTTAACATTGCAGATGATTTGGGTCAACCATAAAAATGACAGTATGCAATTCACATTCAGGGCCAGTTGGATGAGTGCCAAGTGTGACTGACCAATCAGATATCTAGAAATTTACACATGCTAGAGATGAATAATGGTGAATTGGTAGCAATATCCAATCAAGTTTTGGTTGCTATGCCTGAACTTTTGGTTGCTATGCCTATTTGGGTTTTACTGGTTGACCTTGCAGTGCTAATTCTTAATGTACTTTATTTCAGGATCTTGATGCATTAATCATACCAGGTGGTTGGGCTCCTGATTACTGGAGAAGAGACAAAAGATTTATTGATTTGGTTCGTTGTATGTTTGAAGCTGGTAAGTGTTTGTTACTAACACTATTTTGAAATGTTTTGCTGCTGGTAGTACACTCACACTAGGTAGGTTGCAGTCACTTCCATTTTGTAGTTGTAATTGATGGCATTTGTAATAGCAAGGTATGTCTCTTTTTAAGATAGGAACTTATAACTTAAGTAAAGACATACCTTATAATATATAGAGATATACTAGTATTTGTTGCATATAGTGTTTAAATAAGAAATCTTGAGCAATATTGCAATGATGGTTAGATGGTCAACTTAGTCTTCTGAAAGCACTTTCGTTGGATTGCGTACTGCAGCACATGTTATCACAAACAGAATGGATTACAACTGCAATACAGAAGACAGCATCCTACCTAGAGTGAGTGCACTGCGAGCGGTAAAACATTTTCAAAATATGGCTGTTCGGTTTGTTTTATGTTTGAGCTGGTAAATATTTGTAAACAGCGGTAACAAATAGAGCAGGGCATTCCATAGCTTTGGCATCGCAATTGCTGGATTCCAATATTCAAGATCCATGTTCCTGATTCTCTGTTTAATATACATATTCCATGGATTCTGATATGTCAAATCCAGGGTCCTGTATCGAATATACAATATTCCTGTGTTGTGGAATGTATGTCTCTCTCATTGTGTAATCCATGGGCAAGTTTGATGATATTTTCAGCATACCTGTTTTATTGTTTATATTTTGTGTTGCAGAAAAACCAGTAGCTGCGATGTGTCATGGACCATGGCTTTTAGTATCTGCTAATGTTCTACGTGGTCGACAATGTACGTGTTTTCATTCTCTCAAAGATGATGTCATCAATGCAGGGTAAGAATTACTACGAGTACTAGTCACGTACTATCAAAGATAATATTATTTATCGTATACCTATGCCAGATCAGTTGTTCTTGATAATGTTTAATATGAAATATCACTTCTGATATGGGATGTTAAATGTCATGATATTCATGTTAAACATCTTCAGAAAATGGCCTTCTGATACAAGACAACGATACCGGACATACACAAACATAAACAAAATGGTGACCAATCTTTAATATTACATATGACCACAAAACTGGGACATCTTTCAAAACAGAGGATTTTGACAAAAATAGCCATACCAAAATGATACTATTTACGATCCTACTTGAAATGACAAATTCATAAGTATACTGTATACAGATACATGCATTTTGCAATGGTATCTTTGACACTACTGTAAGCCATCCACTATGTGGAAGATACACTACCACACCAATGTACTTCTGAAGTTACAATTATGTTCAAGGTTTAGTTTCTAAAACTTTTAGAGAACCTTCTCAATCACCAAAGTTGTATATTTAGAATATGTAACCATATACAGAAGAATTAATATATTTCCTGATAGGATTATAAAAATCTTCACTTTTTTTTTTGACAGAGCTGACTACCAAGATTCATCGGTTGTTGTTGATGGCAATTTGGTGAGTATGTTATTGTAGTGTGAGTGTGTGTGTGTGTAATATGTATGTGGGTGTATGTATGTAATGTATGTATGTATGTGTATATGTCTGTGTCTGTCTGTCTGTCTGTGTGTATGTGTGTATGTGTGTATGTATGTGTAACAAGTGTAATACTGAAAGGGTGTTGAAAGTATTTTTCACAATTCAATATCTGAACATCAAATTTTATCCCAAAATTTTAATGTATGACTTAGTGAACAGTTTTCAAATTTTATCCCCAAATGTTAACGTGTGACTTAGTGAACAGTTTTTAAATTGTATCCTCAAATGTTAATGTGTAACTTAGTGAACAGTTTTCCATGTTACTTACCAATATTTGCTATAATTCGAACACTCTTCATCATTTATTTTCATTCACAGATCACATCAAGATTCCCAGCAGATCTACCAGATTTCTGTAAAGCTTTGCTCACTCAGCTACATTTTTCATAGCACTACATGATCACTCGTTTGTTACTGTTATAAGTTTGTGAAGTTGTTAAGTTTGTCATTAATTCAAAGATATCAATGGATTTTACAGTCCTACAGACAGAGTGATATTATATACCGAGATAAGAATCACTCACATTACAGATTTCCTGTTAAAAAATGTAGTTTGAAACTCTAAAATACCAAAATTTATTACTCAGCATGCAGTGTTTTTGTTTCTGAAGGGTGGTAAGTCGAGGTAAAATCTAACTGAGTTCCCCTATTATTTTACCAGAGTTCCCTACCAAAATGATGGTACAATCTATTGGAAACTATGCCAGTTTTACCATATTCCCACCTTTCTGTTACTGAGGTTCCCCAACCTTAGCAAAAACACTGCAGCATTTCACGTATTGGTGTTAAATTTATGTGTTATTCATATATTGTGAAGCTCAAGGCATCAGGCAGCTGATAAGGAAATTATTAAGTAAAGTTCAAGTGTATCGTGTTTGTAACTTGTTTCATCAAAGTGCATTTTTTTTTCTCGTTTCACAGCAATTGATGGCAAGAATCCTTTACCATATCATACCTTGAGATTTGTGATTTTTAGTTTTTAAAAAGTTGAAAAAGAAAGTCTGATAGCATTGTAGGTGAATTATGTGTGTATGTCTTATTAATTTCTTTGTTTTCTAAATCTAAATGAAACCTATATGTATACAAATTCTAATCTACCTGTATCTTTGGTAACCAAAATATTAAACTACTGTATTTCAACAAGTGCACTTATACGGAGGCTGAGCTTGTTGAGTAAATTACTCATTATAACATTTGAAAGTGTAGAAAAGACATAAGGGGAATGAATAAAAATCACATTTTTTTAAGCAAATCCAGAAGACCAAAATGCAGTCGTTGGTGATGTGTTGCTATGCTTATACTTCTTACCAGACATTTTTCAATCATTTTTCACAGTAACGCCTTAAAAATCATACGGTGGTCAGTTTTTTTTATTAAAGTGGAGAGAGCAAATAAGTGTGTATCTACATGTTGGTGATGCTTTTCAATAGGGAACTTGCAAACCCGCCATGTTGAATGTTGCATCATGGGAAATGTGATAATAAATACTAATCAAATAGTATTGTAAACAATAATATTACATTGTTTTTAACCACAAATGATCAATTCATAGTTGTCCTGACCATTGTGGGAGGTTTATTTTATCGGTAACTCCTGATTAGGTATTACAATAACCACAGATAATCCCATAGTCCTTTGTGTCTGAGCATGCTCAGTCTGGATTGCATGTTCCCTATTGATTATTATACTTTAAATTGTCTCATTGTCATAGAAATACTACTTAAAGTCAATGATAATGTCACCTGTTTAACTTACTATACACCCATGTTTTGCCAAAAACAGCCATTTTCATTCAGATATATCAACATCCTTATTTTGTCACCAACTTATTATCAGTGAAATTTTTCCTGATCTGGCCATAGGGGGTGCAATTTTTCCAACAAAATAAAAAGTTGGGTAAAGAAATAACACAAACAAAACATCAATGCTGCCATCCCTAGTGTTAGTATTAGATTGGGTTTTTTTTTCAAGGCACTCTAATCAGTACTTATTGTGAGTAAGTTGATGTATGAAGGTATACTGTATTTGTATATCTCAATTCATTTAGTCCACAGTAGCTGTTAGTTTTGATGTACGAAGGTATATTGTATTTGTATATCTCAACTCATTTAGTCCACAGTAGCTGTTAGTTTTGATGTACGAAGGTATATTGTATTTGTATATCTCAACTCATTTAGTCCACAGTAGCTGTTAGTTTTGATAAAAGAAAACTATATTGCTCAAATAGAATCAAGAGTTTATGTTGATATTAGGAAGATGTATAGCCAATAAAAAGAGTTCTATGTCACAAACAGTACATAAGAATGAAATAATTTTTATGTCACGTAATGTGAAGTACTTGTCAGTTTGAGTGGAAAAAGTCAGATATTTTGGACTTGCTCCCTTATTTTGTGAATCAAAGTATTTTGGAAAAGTAGAGTTGTAACATGGTTGTCTCCACAAACCATATCAAGAAGTTTTTCTCAATTGTCAATAAACAAACTCAACTGTTGGAGTTTTTGTAAATTGAAAATTTTTGTGTCCATTATTTGGCAATATACCAATCTAGAATCTGCACTAGATGTAACGTGAATTTGTTTTGTTTAAAACTACTATGTTAGATGTAATGACTTACTTTTAATATCATACATACTGAGCAGCATAGACCTGTTCCAAGATGCATTGTACATCTATCCATACAACGCCATGTATTGTGTACCTGTTGAGGGGTTTGCACGTGCTACTCAGGGGGATGGTTGTCACCTGACCATACCCTGTGTTCACCCGTAAAATCCCTCTGTCATTGATAATGTTTAGTCTTTGTTATATAAAATCACTCATCGATCAGTTACATGCTCGCTGCCCCCTGTGGTATGTCTACCATTTGTGGTAATCACTGCAGTGTATCAACACTGCCTTGTTGATGAAATCACACAGGCGTGGAAACATTGAAGAAAGTCAATCCACACCCTTATGAGGTCCCTGGCCAATTCTCAAATGTACAGTCTGACAGCAGATGCAGCATATGTTCAGCAATTTTTCAATGAGAACAACATTAATGTCCTTCTGTGGCCAGCAAATTCCCCTGATTTGTCACCAATAGAGCATGTATGGGATGAAATGCAATGTCATACCCATATTTGTATGCATGGATGAATATATATAGGAAAATAGTAATCTATATTATTTCAAGTATACACGCCCGTATATACATGTATATATATATATATAATATATGTTTAAAATGATATTTTCATACATGGTTTGTTTGTTTGTTTGTTTGTTTGTTTGTGTATGTTTTTTATTTATTTATTTATGTATTTGTAACACAGTTCCTGGGCTCCCTGTGATAAATCTTGCACATATTCATTTCTAGTTTTGATGGATTTCCAAGTGCAAGAGGTTGGTCATTCAATAAAGCATTTTGCTGTTACTATATTTTTTCATGACAACAGTATTTGCATCATTATTAGGAGTGTCATGCCTGACAGCAGTAGTGAATATGTGTCAACAAACTATTAAACAAACATTTTATGATCTTTTCAAAATCCTTTATTGTGACAAAATAAAACTGAGAATATCACTTTCGTCTTTCATTTATGAATGTTGCAACTTTTTCTTTATTTCATATTGAGACTCATTTTATGCCTACATCTCATAGGATGTACCCTTCATATTCACAACAACTCTAGACACGTATATAAATATTACGATTAAAAATTTAGTAAATTTAGTAAAATCCTCCTCTCTCTCTCTCTCTCTCTCTCTCTCTCTCTCTCTCTCTCTCTCTCTCTCTCTCTCTCTCTCTCTCTCTCTCTCTCTCTCTCTCTCTCTCTCTCTCTCTCTCTCTCTCTCTCTCTCTCTCTCTCTCTCTCTCTCTCTCTCTCTCTCTCTCTCTCTCTCTCTCTCTCTCTCTCTCTCTCTCTCTCTCTCTCTCTCTCTCTCTCTCTCTGTTATCAAGTGTAGTATAAACACATCAAAGGCACATTAAATATTAGTTATTAAAATTAAATAGTATATGTATATACCGGTACATATACATGTCAGTGTTCTATGTGTTCACAAGAGGATTCATGCTGGTTGTAGATCAGGAAAAGAACAGTCTGGGTCTTGTGACTGCTTTGATGGAAATGTTTGCGTAAAATGAATGTGCTTGGAGTATAATTTTAACTTGATCAAGAGGGTACTAAGAAATCCCCTAGAGGCTTCATTGTTATATCTTGTTGTGGGAGAACACTGCTAATGTTCAGATATGATTCGTTATATACTAGTATTGTATATCCTTATATGCAACATTGGTAGATAGACTATATCGGCAAGCTAACAAGGACACAAAACTAAAATTATGATGGTGACATGTTGATATAGGCTATCAATGGCAGGAGGGCTGACAGCAACTTTTCAAATGGTGGCACATTCAGCCTCATTCTCATCAAAGGCCCAGTTGAAACTAGAATTAAAATTGACGTGTAAAAACAGTTGTTTTACAGAGTAACTCATAGAGAGAGTTGATACAGAACAAACGACTCAGGATAATCCAATGATAAAATATTAACACAAATGTGACCCAGGATTGTCTCTGGGAAGTCATTTATGTAGACTTCTATGATATTCAAGTATATATTTTAGGCATCCAACTATCCCAGTGCTTATGTTATCTTGATTATAGGGTGATAATATCTGCATGACAAAGTCACAGATATCATGGGGGGGGGGGGGGGGGGGGTAATCTACCACATGCAACAACAATAGTTTTAATTTGTGTCTATCTTAGTGTAGCCATAGTCTGCTTCCTATAGTAATAATTCCAAAATGAACTGATTCTCAAAGTCCAAACTGTTCTTTCCACTTCAGTAGTTGTTGTAGATCAACACTGCTTCCACCACAGACAACAGCGACAACATTCTTGATATCTTCTTTCAATTTACCTTCCTTCTGTAACTTTGGAATAGTATTACTGTAGATAGCAGCCAAGGCTGCACCACAGGCAGGCTCTACCAATACACGGTGATCATCTATGGAGAGACAAAGACAATATGACTTGAACCACTTGAAAATTATTACTCACTGAGTCATAAAATATTTTGGAATTGAACATCCCACCTCCATCCCACTCCAGCATTTAATAAACATTTGTCGTGAATCTGAATATCACTTTTAATGATTTGTTGAAAAAGTAATGGCCATCTAAAGACTGAAGCTATAACAGTATGCTGTCATGGTCATTAACACTTGCAATATCCTGGTTATAATTTTCACATTTTCAATGTATGTGTAGTTTTGGTATTCTGTCCTCATACCAATGTCCATACATGCCTACAACAAATACATGTAGTACAAAGATTTGATATTTACCTAGTAAACTTAGTACTAAGATTCAATATTTACCTAGTAAACTTAGTACTAAGATTTGATATTTACCTAGTAAACGTAGACAAGCTGAGACAGCCTCTTTATCTTCAACAACAACAGAATGAATTTCATGTTTACTATAATACTGTAGACTCTGTGAACACACTGTTAGAGCACCAAGACACTTGGCAACACTGTAACAAAAAAAGAACAGATTAAACTGCTACAGTAAGATACTGGCATTGATGGTACATAGATGTAAAGTTCTTTGTTATTTTGAAGTAATTCTAGACTGTAGTCTGACAGCTGCACTAACTGCAACCAGACCATTTTTTGAAACTTATTTGTTGAATATAATGAATTGTTCTTTTTAAAGTGGCCATATGGATGAGAATTTTCTGCTTGAAAAAATAATGTGAAAGAACATATACCAAGTCCATGTTCATAACTCAATACATTGCAAAAAGATGCAAAAAGTGTAAAAAGTTTGTTATTGTACGTACAATAACAAACATTTTATACGTTGTTTAATGTTTTGCCGTTTATTGAGATGTGAACACGGACTTGGTATATGTTATTTCACATCGTTTTTTTCAAGTATAAAAACATAGTGAAGCTGTTTTATCAAATAAAAATCCTAAATAAATACCAAATTCTCATCCATATGGCCACTTTAATGTACACCTTGAATCACCTGTCAGTAAATGTATTTGTGTAGCTGTACACATAATATGGTACAAAAAATCCTATAAAATTGATTTTTGGGTCCGCACCCTAAAATCAGCACCTCAATGCAATCATTATTTTAACCTATTACTATCATGAAAGTTCATCTGTATTGGTAATACAATTATTTTAACCTATTGCTTACTAATTTTAGATAAATTTGACATGCAATTAACATTTCCAACGTTTATAATAGAAATTTTGAAAATTTTGAAAATATATTAACACAGGTTGTCTGATCAAACAAAATTAGTCTCCAGTTACATCTAGTGTAGCTTTAAGACTAATATCAGTAATTCTTTGTGTAAATATTATGATGTACAAAAAGTGACGGATACTTTCTTCTCAAGACTGAGTCTCACAATTTTCTTCAAATGTGTCATAACATGAATACATGGCAATTAATTCTTGCAGTTGACTGAGATTTTGAATGCTCTATTCATCTTTTTGTATAATGTATATTGACTAAGAGGTGTTTTATCTCAACAAATATCAAAAATTAATATCTCTGAATGTAAGAGAGATTTATGATTAATGACAAATATAATAGAGTTTCAAAGACATATTTTTATACCTAGTAATATCAGGTAATGTAACCAAGTGACCAGCAGTCACTGCAGCATTGTAGGAATCAGCACCAATTGTTTCCATGGCAATGACAGGTACATCCTTCCATCCAACCTTCCATAGTCCTTGTACTACACCACACAATAAACCACCACCCCCTACCGATACTATGACTACGTCTGGTTTCACTTTCAGATCTTCAGCAATTTCTACCACAACGGATTCATGACCTTCCCTACAAACCAGAAAAGATATCTTATAGTTATTTTGGACTAGTGTATTTGGTTGCAACATACTTGGCCTGTCATGCAGGTACACCATGATAGGACACCCTCAAACATTGGTCAAGGGCAGGGCAACACAGCATATCTTACACTGTCTACTGCACATTTGACCATTCAAATCAAAGTCAAGGTTACCAATATAATAAACTAGTGGTACACTTACCAGACATCTGGATAGTTAAATGGTGGTACACTTACCAGATGGTACACTTACCAGATACCTGGGTGGATAACTGGTGGTACACTTACCAGATATCTTGGTGGTTAAATGGTGGTACACTTACCAGACATCTGGATGGTTAAATGGTGGTACACTTACCAGATGGTACACTTACCAGATACCTGGGTGGATAACTGGTGGTACACTTACCAGATATCTTGGTGCTTAAATGGTGGTACACTTACCAGACATCTGGATGGTTAAATGGTGGTACACTTACCAGATGGTACACTTACCAGATACCTGGGTGGATAACTGGTGGTACACTTACCAGATATCTTGGTGCTTAAATGGTGGTACACTTACCAGACATCTGGATGGTTAAATGGTGGTACATATACATGTCCAGGTATCTTGGCTAACTCTAATGCTCGTTGTTCTGCATGATTCCAGACCTACAGAATATACCAACATGTTTATTGTGTCTACTATACTACTACATCAAAGACATACAATATTGAAATAAAATAAAAGTTAATTGTCATTATGATTAACACATTTTCTCATAGGGTCTCAACACTTGAGATAATATAAGGTAAGGTAAGGTAGGGTATGGTACGGAAGGGTATGGGAAGGGTAGGGTTGGGTAGGGTAGGGTAGGGTAGGGCAGGGTAGGGTAAGGTAGGGTAAGGTAGGGTAGGGTAAGTAGAGTAAGGTAAGGTAAGGTGGAATTTAAAAGTGACAATTGCTTGTAGTAAAAATTGACATTTTGTAGTGATTTGTAGAAACCTGTGGTAGTCAGGTACTATGGCAATCTGCTGTGTACCATGTAAATAAAAAAAGGTGCAAAAGCTGTACTCAACTTAAAATATTTCAATGAGTGTGATGACATCTGGATAATTTTTAGATACACTGAGAAAGAATGAATGAATGAATGAATGAATGAATTATCTACCTTGCCATGTATTTCAACTTTTGCTCCGAGTTCACTTCGTAGTCTCTCCACTGTAAATTGGGGTGTTGTTTCAGGAACAACAACAGTAGCTGCAAGCCCAAGTTCTTTTGCTGCATATGCCGCGGCTACACCTGCATTACCTCCTACAAAGTAGATTTAAGTTGATTTGTTTTGCCTTTAACAGTGACTTATAAGGCCATTGGGGTGAGTAATTCTTTGAGTTACAAGTCACAATAATAAATAAAGTACTACAACAATGATGATAAAAAAAAAAATGACATTATAGTGTTTGTTCTGTAGCAAGAGAAAGTGAAAAAGGAAATAATCCAGAAGAGGGTATCAACTAAAATTTGAAATCTATACTATTGCATAGAGTTGAAGATGTTCAATGCTCCCATTATTGCATATTCAATGTTTGACTAGATGGAAAATGCAGCATATTCTTACCTGAAGAACTAACTATGTGTGTACATCCGTTTTTCTTTCCCTGAAAAAGGAATAAAAACTTATCCAGAGACAGCAAGGAAACTATGTTTTTGGTTGATCATTACATTTTTTGATTGACACATAATAATAGAACTGTTGAATCAGCATATTCTTCTACTTATTTACACAGTATTGCCTCTAGAGGGGGCTGTTCATTGACATAGTCTTGTACCTGAAGAGGTCGCATACAGAGTAACATGATGATGCCTTTATTCATGGTGTAAACTCTGAAAGCCCAAATATCTGTAATACATATGAAGCCTTTTCTAACTTGCATTAAAGTATATTGTATTATAATAAAGTTTTTCAGCAGAATGTAATGTGTGATTTATTGATGTATCTGTTATGTAAGTTGATTGATTGATTGATTGACAATCCATGTTAGCAATTCACCCAATGCAATTTGCCCAATAAGTCTTGGTTGTATGTGTTGATATACAGTGTTTAGTGGACTCCTATCCCACTACACTTGACTTGTTGACACAGACACTACTAGTATATGAATCTGACCATGAATCGTTTGATTTAGACTTTTACTTGGTCTGTAAGGTACGCCATGACAGGGCACCCTCACACATCAGTCAACCCCTCTCTGCAGAGAGAGGTGGCCAGTGAGGGTGGAGCAACACAATGTGTCTTACAGTCTAACTTTGACTTTGATGAAATAGCAGTGACGATTGGAGGGGAGGGGACTGTGATTTCTTTGAGATTGCAGATAGTTTAACTTTTAAAATAAATGAATCATTCATCCTCTATATCATCAATCTCTGTTGTTGTATAAATAATTGAATATCCAATACCATGGACATAGCTTGAGTGATTGGACAGGGAGTGACAGAGGTAGGACTAGTAAATCCTGCACTAATATTACAAATTATTTTTACATACCTTCTTACATAGATGACCAACTCCTCTAATTTTAAATGACTCAGTGGGCTGCATATTGTCATATTTCAAATAGACTGACAAACCTGTCATTCTAGATAGAGGACGACTTAGCAGTAATGGTGTGTGAATGTGTAACTGAACATCATCTTCTGTAGAGTTATCCATCATAATACTGAAAATTAAAAGATGTTACTGAGATTTCTTGCATTTCAATAATTTTCATTAATTCTACCAGATATTTGTCAAAGATTCTGTTTTTCATAATTTCAACACATTATTTTGATGGAAATCACTTTATTTCTTCCTAATATTTTTTTTGTGTTTATGTTTTTTAAAAACGAATTGTGTTGTTTAGTGTGCTTGCAAGAAAAAATACTGAAAAAGTCATGTACAAAAAGTTATATGACAACCATGTATCATTAAAAGTCCACAGACCTATCAAGGTTTGTTTGTTTGTAGGTTGCAGTGACCCACTAAGAACTAAATGTCAGATGAATAAACTAATCATGTGAACAGGTCAACTGTGTCAAAGGTCATGACCCTGTCCCACATTCTAATCTAAATGTTACACATCATACTTTTAGCTCTTTCCAATACCATAATTTAAATGAAATGTTAATGATGAATCAAGTCTTCCATATCCTCCTCTTATCATCCATGCACTCCTGTTGTTATAGAACTGTACTTTAAGAATAATATCTTTGCTAGACCAAAAAATGAAAACTAAAACTTTACAAAACCATGAAATGAAAACAAAACAAACAATATACACTTCAAATTTAGACAGGTGACCAATATTTACATATAAAAAATGTATTTCAAAAGTGATCTATAGGTTTATGGTAAAGGTTTTGTAAATATGTACACATCAGCTCTCTACCTGCTGTCCTCCAGGAACTCCAATCAATTTGTATGACTTTTAAAAAAAAATTGTAAAGTGAATATGACATATTTACTTTACATTTTTTTTTGTTTAAATCATAAAATTGATGTCCTGATAACCCTTGAAAAACACTGTCTCAGTAACCTCATCTACTCGAAGGTCGTCCTAACTGAAGCAGTCCCAAGTCCTACCCTCATCCCTCAGGTAGGATTTTTAATGCAGTGTAGATGGGGCGAAACGTTGGGATTCAAATACAGCAGAGAAGTTTTACATGTGTAACCAGACTTGGACTTGTCCTTTTATTCAAATTCATATCAGTTCATCAGTTTTTATTTGCCTTGACTTTTTCTGCTTCTATGATAATGTTTAAACACTTATCGAATAGGTGAGTAAAAATTAATATTAAATGAAGCCTGTCTGCTGAGCTGTGTTTAGCAAGTCACCGTGGCAGTCTTGGTTGTGGCGCTGTGAGCGATCACATTCTCATCAGACTATTTTCAAACCATGCAAAGGTTTAAGTAAGAATTAAAGGAACTGTTCAAGTCGTTAAGTTCAATTACCTTGAGAAACGACGTTGCAAATGGCTCTGCAGTTATAATTTGTACACTTCGTACGTTGAACGAGGGCATCAGGTGAGGAGGTACCCTTGCGCAAATCGTTCGCGCAGAAAGGTCAATACATAAAGTCATGTGATACCAGTCACATGAGAGAGGGATTCCCTCGCCGAAATCAGTGACATCCTGTCGACGCCCTCGTCTCGCGAACCAAACAGCTTGTGTCTTCAGGTCTAAATTATCAAGATGGAAGAAATAGAGACTGATCCACTTATTAAGAATCCTGCTATCAATGTTTCTCCGAAGACGGACATTTGGCAAGACAAGTGGAGATACTGGAAAAATTTGTTGGTCTTGAGCGTGGCCTTCACTTTCAATTTCACGGCTTATGCTTCATTGCAGAACTTGGAAAGCAGTTTGAACAGAGAAAAAGGTTTAGGACTTGCTTCACTTAGTATTATATACGGGGCACTGATTTTGTCTTGTATCGTAGCACCAGCGATCATTCGCTACCTTGGTCTAAAGTGGACGTTTTTCGTATCCATTCTGTGGTACGCCGTTTACACAGCAACAAATTACTATCCCCAATTTTATACACTAATTCCATCGTCTGTATTTCTTGGGTTTGCTGCCGGTCCGTTGTGGGCAGCACAGGGAGCCTACGTTACAACATCAGCCCTTAATTATGCTGAAATCACTATTGAGCTAGAAGAGACTATCATCAATCGCTTCAATGGTGTATTCTTAATGTTTTTCCAGTCTAGTCAGATTTGGGGAAATTTACTGTCATCTCTCATATTTGACTTCGGGAACAATGTAACTATCTCGGATGATAGAGTTTGTGGAGCTCATGACTGCCCATCACTGAATAACGTGTCATCATTTCCTGAACCAGAAAAGAAAACACAAGATATTCTCATAAGTGTGTACTTAGGATGTGGAGTCTTGGCTGCCATACTTATTTTGGTATTGTTAGATCCCCTTACTTCTCGGTCACAAGAAAATTCAGAGGATACTCACTTATCAAAACGATTACTGTCAACAGTACATCTACTGAAAGACTATCGTATGTACTTAATGTTGCCTTTGTTAATCTACAGTGGTGTGGAGCAGGCATACATGGCTGGTGATTTCACCAAGGTAGGTTGACAAATATTGTAGGTGTAAACAATAGCCCCATCTACACGTAGGTCATCCTACCTGAGGCAGTCTCAAGTCCTACCTGAGGTAGGATAGATTTGTGTCTACACGTAGGAAGATTACAACGGAGATGTCGCGCCTTCCGTCCTGACAGTATGTAGGATGAAGTCAGGAGGGTTTCAGGAAACCTCTCAAAGGTGTCCTAAGTCAGGACTGTTTCAGGACAGGTTCAGGACGTGTTTGTGTCTACATGGACTTCAAACTATCCTGAATCCTACCTCAGGTAGGATTTTTAGTGTCGTCTAGATGGGGCTAATGTTGAAAATGATCAATTTACTAATCAAGGGAATGTGTGTGGATCAAAACTCCTGAGAATACATACACCTCTTGTGTTATCCCAAGTCCATTCATTTTGTATTTTTGTGAGTTCCACCTGACCCAGTCACCCTATAGAGTAACTTTCAATTTCAAAGCTACAAAGTTCAATGTTTACTAGTTACATCTCTGTGTTTATTACTGTGTGTGGGAAATGTTCTGCTGTTCAACCTACCCATATATTTTTTTTTTTGGTGATGGGCAATATATCCTCATGCGGGCTTCGCATTTGTTTCAAAATTAAGGATATTTCTTTATATTTTCTGAATAGTACATGTAACAATATACATTTGAGTCTATTCCAAATTATATAATATCTTATACAGTGGTTTACTTGGCTCTGCTGATGCATGGTTTGATTTATCCTTGTCAAGCATTGTGAAAAAATGAAATTCTACCTACCAAATATGATGGGTTAGGTTGCCCGTTGACCAGCTTTTTTATTTTTTCTAGCCCTACATATGATATTTAATTGCGTATACTGAAATAGATATTATGTAAATTGTATGCAACTTTATGTAAATTAGTCACTTCTAAATTTTAATGCGTGGTTGCAAAGACAAAGTTCTGCCCCCCCCCCCCCCCCCCCCCCCCCCCCCCCCCCGGCAATTTGGGCAGGTTACGGCCCTGGATGTCTTTTAAATATCGATGAGTTCGGGGCTAATCTTATGGATAGGGGTAGATTGTTCCATAGAACAGCACCACTATAGTGAAATGCCCGTTTCCCATATTCAGTTGTAGCTTTACTGGACTGAGATAGAATGTGAAAACTTGAAATTTAAAATCCGTTCAGCTGTAAAATTAGTTCCTAGCAATTTCAGTCTACAAGTGTAATGCATAAATCATTTTGAAATTAATCATCATTTATTACATGTTAGTTTTCACTTTTGAATTGACGTATATTTTGTTTCCTTTGCAGTCTTTCGTAAGCTGTGCCCTTGGTGTGAAAATGGTCGGATATGTTATGATAGCCTATGGTGTCACAGATGCTATTGCCTCACTAGTGATTGGACGGATACAAGAATATGTTGGTCGAATATCACTCTTCATACTGGGAGCTATAGCCCAACTCAGCCTTATTGTTGTTATGTTGCTATGGACACCAACTAAAGGCCATGAGTGGCTCTACTTCCTGGTTGCTGCTCTATGGGGTTTGGGAGATGCAGTATGGCAGACACAAATAGCATGTGAGTTTGACGTAATGTTTTTAATTAGGAATATTCATGAATGAGGGTGCTTTGCTACTTTTTTAAAGGAAGTTTCAACTGTATTATTCAAGTGGGCACTTAAGTTTGTGATAGCCATGTCCCTGTCATTGGAAGTTTATGAATACTGCCCTCTAGTGGCTCGTATGCCTCTTACCTCAGCAGCCTGGGTTCGAACACACCAGGTGTCGGCTGGGTTTGATTAAAAATTTAACAAGGTCTGCATGTAACAATGGTGATGTTCAGTTTGACCCTGCCAAACAATACAGGTTTTCCCCGGGTACTCCAGTTCCCTCCTGCTTCTTCAACATTAGGGCACTAGGGCTCTGCTCCTGTGGCAACCATTAACCAAATTACCGAATTTATTTGGATGAATAAAGATTATTATTATTATTATTATTATTATTATTATTATTATTATTATTAATACTAAAAGCTGCCAAAATGGATATAAATTACAAAAAAGTGAAAACTTTATATAATAAGTATAATAATATAGTAATTATTAATATGATATTCATATCTTTATATTTTGCAGCATTTCTTGGAGTGCTATTTCCAGATCATCAAGAAGCGGCATTTTCTAATTACCGTCTATGGCAAGCTCTAGGATTCACTATAACATTTGCCTACAGTAACTACTTATGTGTGAATGCCAAGTTGTATATAGCTGGAGGTCTATTAGTAGTGTCCATGTTACTGTACGGATCTGTTGAGTATAAAATTAGACATGTAGATATCAGGTATGCTGAAATCTGAGTCAGAAATCAAAAACAATCGAAATACTTTATCTTTTTATTATGCTGGAAGAGTCTGAGAAAATAGCAGTTGTTTTCATAATTCCATATCAGGGTAGCCTTGTTTATAGTATTTCTGTTTTTCTCTAATTGGATTTTCTCATGACCTGATCGACTGTGTGTGATTTTGATTGATCCAAATGATTAAAAAGATTTACGCCCTCTATGGCCAAATCAGAAATGATTATGTCATTGATGGTAAGAATGTGACACCACAAGTGTGTGTCTGGGTGGAAATGATAGTGCTACCAATTGTAAGATAGCGATACCACAAGTGGGTGTCTGGGTGGAAATGATAGTGCTACCAATTGTAAGATGGCGATACCACAAGTGGGTGTCTGGGTGGAAATGATAGTGCTACCAATTGTAAGATGGCGATACCACAAGTGGGTGTCTGGGTGGAAATCATAATGCTATGATATTTGGGTGAGGAGGTAGAAAGGGTGGGAGAGGGAGTGTAAATTTACTACATCACCCATTTTCCATTGAAATTAAACACTCAATAGCAAGGACTATTTGGTGTTGTTATAAATTTTAATTTTTGATTTTGACTAAACAAGTTGTACACTTGGTGAAGCATGTATGGTGGCATTGTAACCAAACCCCCCACCCCACCCCTATAAGTATCCAACAGATTTATAACTTAACAAAATGAATGAATGGATTACTATAGCATATAGACATGGATTATTATCACTGCCATCAATGATTAGTAGACTGGTGGAAGTAGAAGGATTAAATCTCTTCCAGTAAAGACTTGGTTTATTTGTCATTGTTAAAATAATAGCACAAATGTATAGCTACTTGGACTTGGATTTGGACTTACAGAAATGTAAACTGACACGGTGAACCAGTATTTCAACAAAGTCACCAACTCTTATTTGAAGACATGACACTTGTTTTTTGTGATGGTCCTGTCACCTCAGCTCATTTCCTCTTCAATCTACTTTGTAAATACAATTTCAATATCTTTTGTGTAGCTCTTTAAACTTGTATAAATTAAAATTATGTCTAGTGAATAACAACAGTGAAAATAGTATGTGAACCTATAACACAAAGAACAATACAAGTAAAATATGAAAGTATTGAAGAAATAGCAACCAATATGTTGGATTGTAAGCAGATTGGTAAAGGTCAAAGGTCATAGCAAGGAAAGATGAAGAGAGAAAAGATGTACATACTGTTAGTACAAAGAGTGAACTATTTGTTCTTTTCAAAATCTCTTTCTATTTCTACATAAAGCATTACATCTAGGCTTTTCTTAGAACTTTCCTATACTTTATGGATACTGACACTTTATACAAGGTAGTCATAGCAACAACTTTGTAAAAGGAGATGTAAGTACAGCCAAGGTTTTTTTTTTGTGAAAACTGATGGAATATTTAAGTGATATTGAGACTTCAAAAATAAAAAAAAATGTTAGAAAAATAGTTTGTATTACTTCATAAGTTACAAATATATATTGGCAATATATGATTATTTTTGACACAACTAAAATACAGGAATGGTTAAGTGTCTGTCCGATTAACTGTCTATGTATGTATGTGTGTATGTATGTATGTATGTATGTATGTATGTATGTATGTGTGTATGTATGTATGTATGTATGTGTGTATGTATGTATGTATGTATATATGTATGTATGTATGTATGTATGTATGTATGTATGTATGTATGTATGTAACTGTCTGTCAGTACTGTGTGCATACACATTGGGTTCACACAGGTCAAAATATTTTGGAAAATCTAAACAAAGTAGCTGACTGAAAAGAAAATTTGCCTAACTTAAATGTTCTGTAATGGCAAGGAAAATATAACTGTCATTTTTTACCGTCTTTTTGTCTTCAAATTCTCTCCTAAATCTTAGAGAAACCGCAGTTTCAAATATGTAAGACATAGCCTATGCCACGTAGACAGGCTACCCTATGATTAGTCTATCTGCTAGACCGCGGACGTTCTTCCGATAGAATACGATACACGACCGAACATCACCATCGAGGATGGTCCAACCCACGGCCATATGTCATCTCAATGAAATGTGAAGTCTGAAAATGACATTAGCTAGACGTTCGGGCAAGCCCTCACTGCGAACTTCGTTCGCTTATCGTATCGGAAGAAAGCCCGATTAATGTCACGGCAAGACTACCCAATGATGTGAAAGAACACGATACTATTTCCGTTTCAAATTTCTTCAGAAAGGCAACCAGGTAAATGGGCTAAAACAAACACCTTTGCATCAAAAGGAGTTCATTTTCCAGCGTTATTCGAATAGCTTTTTAATCTTTTGTTTTTGTAATTTTCGATAGATTATTATGCAATACCTCCGAACATGGATTTTTATTATGTAAAATATAAACAATCGCTATAAGATAAGAAAAGACTGTCAGTCAAAAGGGCTCTGTACTTGTACATGTGCTTGTCCGTATTTCGCCTGTGACTATAAAGTCCCATGGATCTAACCCAATGCAAATGTGCAATAGTGTGAACTCCCCCTCTCAAACTGACAATGTGACATGGGACATCACTGGCAATTGTTCATATGATGTTATGGCAATTTCATGGAAGTTATTCCATCTCTTCTCACTCTTATAGGAACTACTTCAGTGACTTCATTTTACTTACATGTATCACGTTTTGCCAAACTAGTATGAGAGAATTATTCAAATTTGGTTTATTGAGATAGTATACCACTAACAAGGTCTAGTCAACTACAAACGTGACTGTGTTTAGGGCCTATGCAGGAGACGATCGAGATACTTTATGCAAATAACAAATGTGATTGTATTTAAATCAATATTAAAAGCAGATTATCTGTAAAACGTGTATAAACATCGAACAAACTAGAAATTTATCAAACAACTTGTGTGCACGATGATGATGATCGACTACGCGGTCAGATCGCTGTCCCTGGCATTTCTGGCATTACATATTGCAGTTATTAATTCTCACGGTCAAGACTTCTCTAATGAAGTTAACACTGAGTGTTCTTTTGAAGGGGGTTATTGCCTAATACCTGACCAGTGCGCTTACATGTTCACCTTCTCACCTAGAACTTCAGTCTCATGCCGCGCTGGGCACCAAACAGTTATGAGCTTACATGGGATAGAGGCTATACTCGCGTTCTTTGAGTCTTACCAGTCTTTTTTGTTCAGACGGTTCAATCGTGGAATTAAAAAGTTTGACGAATGGCGAACATTTTTTAACAAGCAGCAGATCAGATGGAAAATAGGAAGAGGTGAATTTGAAGGCCTGAATGGTTTGTTTGTAGACGGTCTTGAGTACAGTATAGACGATATGAGGAGGATTGTTCTGTATCAACAACGAGCTATAGATGAATTCAGGATTACATTGGATGAGATAAGTATTCACTTAGGTATGATAATCCTGTTACTCAATAATACCAAAATAGATCGTGTAAATACCTAATTCTTTCAATATTCGACACATCATAGACCCTCCGGTCTATGGACACATACACGACACCCTATTTTGATTTATATGGTCAGGGTTTAAATTAAAACGGTACTATTATCAGGCAGTGTCAAGCACCTTTGAGATGTCTTCATTGAATCTATACCATGCAAAGTTCGTTATTACTTGTATTTTGTTTTCATCACACAGGAGGAATATATCTCAAACCGCTATATAACGTGTCGGTTGATGAAGATGAAAGCCTGTTTTACGATATAGAACACTTTTCACCAGACGGCATCCAGACAGTACTCCTTGTCAAGACAGAACGCTGTATGTACGTTTACAAACTGTCTGAAAATGGTACAGTGTCACAGGTGCAACGTATATATTTGCCCGTCAACTTTGGCAGTATCGAAACGTTCGAGATTGATGACCGTCATTTTGTGGCAGCCAGTGCTTATACAGATGCCGTAATCTACAAATGGAGTGGTTCAGAACTTGAACACTTTCAAACTATAAACAACTATCCATGTTATGTGAGAGAGTTTTCTTTCATTGAAGCCAATTTAAGTTCAGAAGTTCGACAACTTCTGTTTATTGCTAGGTTCATTGATACAGAAACTGATTCAGAAGATAATGATAGTGATTATTCAGAATATGATGATGATAACAGTGTGGAGAGCTTGATTTACGAATGGGATGGCGAAAAATTCGTTCTCTTTCAATATGTACCAGTCTTTGCATCTACAGATGCAGCGTTCCTTTCGTTGGATGGTGAACTATATCTACTCGCTTCGGAAAGTTTCTTTGATACTCCAGCTTCTGTTCTCTTCAAGCTAAATCCTAATACATTGACCTTTGATGAATACCAAAC